>NC_133648.1:84052330-84352330 GCF_009905375.1 Apium graveolens | reverse complement strand
ACTGGTTGCTCGATATAGGTCAGGTCTGGTTGTAAATCTACCTGCTCGTATTCTATTACATGTCATGCATCTACATGGTACTTCCTTAACATGGACACGTGGAACACGTTGTGCACTTGTTGCAGATTAGGAGGCAAGGCGAGCTCATAAGCTAGAGGTCCTATCCTCCTCAAAATTTCAAAGGGTCCTATGAATCTGGGACTCTGCTTCCCTTTCTTCCCAAATCTCATCACTCATTTCCACGAAGATACCTTCAATAGCACTGAATCTCCTACTTCATATTCCCTATCCTTCCTGGTCTGGTCGGCGTACTTCTTTTGTCTGTCTTGAGCTGCTGCCAGTCTTTTCTTGATGAGTCCCACCATTTCCCTGGTCTGTTGGACTAACTCTGGTCCTATTATCTTGTGTTCTTCAACTTCATCCCAACATAGGGGAGAGCGACATCTCCGTCCATTAAGAGCTTCATACTGAGGCATTCCTATGCTAGCGTGATAGCTATTGTTGTAAGCAAATTCGATCAGGGGTAAGTGATCATTCCAATTTCCTTTAAAAGCAATGGCACATACTCGCAACATATCTTCTAGGGTCTGAATAGTCCTTTCGTTTTGTCCATCAGTCTGGGGGAGATAAGCGGTGAAAGGAATATGTCCTAAGTCCAATCATGTATTAGGATTTAGGAATAACTTTTATGTAATCTGTTTTGATTTCATTGATATTAATAAAGACTTGTTTTATTTTTATTACGGGCTTTATCTATTTAAGTATTTAAATAAGATATACCATAGTTTAGAGTAAAGCTTTTTATGGATTATGATGAGATCATAATAGTGAGACCTAAAAAGATGATAACTCTAAACTTAAATAGTTCCTGGTCATAGGATTACTAACTGGTAATTAATAATCCGCAAAGATCGGTACATACTATGTTTGCTTCATTATGAAGGATGTTTGTTCTCATAGACATTTGTGTGGTGACACTATAGCTAGTATGTAGGTGCTTATTATAGAATAAGTTCACTGAACATGACTCGCACAGCTGAACAACTGATGGAGTTCACTCACGTGTCAGCAGTTGTTCACATAGTGATAGTTGTACAAGTATCCTTAGACTTGAGGTCATCATAGTCATCTTGTATACACTGAACTATGTTTTGGTTTAGTTCTTAGTCTTCAGGGACAATTATTAGGGCTCTACTGGGTATAGGAATTTGTACACGAAGATAGTGTATGATCAATAAAGGATCTACCCCTTCCAGTGAAGGAAGCGAATGTTCAAGGCTGATCCACTTATGCTAGTTCAGGAATCTGTGGCCAGAGTGATTGAAATTAGAAAGGAGTTTCTAATTTGCATAGAACTACGCATAGTAAATGGTAAGCAAGTGATTGAATTAGATAGGCTTGACACGAGATCCATGCCTTGTATTTAATCGGGACATTGTAGGGTAGAAGGAGTTTATTGTACGGTAACTATTCACTGAATAGGTTCTTGGTATTCTAAGCAGTGAATTCATATTATCCGGATAGTCGCGATATGCTGAGAAGTATCCCTCACGATGTAGAATAAATGTGATTAATTAATTAATCATATTTAATAAATTAGAGAATTTATATAAATAATGATAAAATAGTTTTATTATTATTTATTTCTACTACCGGCTTAATATTGAACCTACAGGGTCACACCATAAAAAAGAGAATGATTTAAAGGTGGAGGAATTAATTAATAATGGCTAATAATTATTTATTTGTGAAATAAATAATTAATTGGAAAATTTAATAATTAATTAAATGAGATTTAATTGATTATAAATTAATTAAGAAAAGTTCTTAATATTATTAATTAAGAATTTAATTTTTGGAAATTAAATCAAGAGAGAGAATTATTTCTAAAGTGTTTAGAAAAATGATTAGTAATTAAAAGGTGTTTTAATTATTAATGAGAATAATAAATGGGATAATAATAATAAAATTTATGGGAAAATTTCAGCTGAAAATTTTGCCTATAAATACACTATTATAGACCCTAATTTCATTCTAACCCACATCGAACCCGAAAACCCAAAAAGTTTGGAAAACTCAATTCTCTCCACCTCCTTCCTCCTCCTTAACATCGTTTTCTTGGTGGATACCGGTGGAGTGCTTCACACTTGAGGAGCAACTGCTAAGGATCTCTGATCGTTATCTCCGAATTATTTTAAAAGGTTAGATTCGATCCCTCAAATTTTTATTCACGATTTATATGCTTTTATTTGGATTTTATATGTGTAAAAGTGTTTTGCCATGCCCCCGCTGCGATTAAAATCCAACAATGGTATCAGATCATAGGTTGTATGCATATAGATATGTGGTAAAAATTTCAGAATTTTATGTGCTTGTATGAATTAATTATGATTTTTACAAGTAATATAATGGATTAATTTTGTCTGATGAGAAATCGTTTCTCAGAATAATTTTGAATGTTGATCTGGGTTCTACAAGTGTTGTAGATCGTCTGGGTATTTTTTTCATAATTTTATGATGTATAGATTTTTTATTATGAATTTTTGAAGATCTTGCAATTAAATTCGTAATTAAATAAATCATATATATATATTATTTGTAAGTATATATATATATGTACATCTGTAAGTTATTTGCATCTAATGTGCTGTTGTCTGCTGTTATACGGCTGTCAGCAAAGCAAGAAGTCGACAGAGTTGTCAGGCTCGTTTTTCGAGGAGAAAGTGACGGTTGCTGCAGCAAAAAAATAATAGGGTTGTCACGCATTCCGGGAATGCGTTACACACCTGTGGCGCATTCACGGAATGCGTTACACCCTTTAATGGCTTAAAAGGGGTGTAACGCATCACCGGAATGCGTTACAGGTCCAGTAACGCGTTCCTGTAATGCGTTACAGCCCGTCTGTTGATTTTAAAATTGATTTTCTGGGAGTTTCGTAACTCCGTTTTGCGCGTGCAATATACCGTTGTATTCGTTTTTCCGAGATGGATCTAATGGAGTGATCAATTTTAGTTTATATAAAAGTTTTGAACTGTTTATATTTCCATGAAGTGTTTTAAAGTTGTTTTTAATTGTTTTAACTGCTTTTAAATGCTTCATGTGATACATAGAGATGTATAATGCTTAGTTCTATGTGCTAGATGATGTAACATGCCTACCTTGATGTTTATTCATGTTTATATATGTGATATATGCTTAGTTTATCATGCGATGATAGATTTAGGTGAACTTAAATGAACATAAGGCGTTTGTTAGACAACTTAGTATAGTGAAATTGTTTCATAACCTTAATAATAATATTATGAATACAATCATGAGATTCTTGTGTTTATGAAACACGTAATTGAATATGAATTTTCGATATGAGAGAAAGGATGATTCTGTCAACAACAGATTTCTATCTGTAAGAAAGGGTTATTAAGTGACGCCTCTTGACAATGCTCCACCCGATCTGGGAATCATCTGATTATTGATTATTGATTTGGAATATTTAATTTAAAAGGAAGAATCTCTTTATAATATGATTATGATTGTAACATAATATAATCCCTGTAAAATTAAATAATATCAAGTAGTAATTGGCCAATGACACAACGGGCTTGTGTCGGTCATAGCCTTCCAACATGATAGAAAAGTAGTTCTTATTTTTGAATCATTGTCGGTTCGTGCTACAGCCGAGGGCTTTGATTTCGAAATAAGAAATACTTGTCTATTACATATAGATGTGTACATTGAATAAGAATCTAAAGGTCGGTACGTGCTACAGCCGTGGGCCTTTGGGGACTGATTCAACTGTACGGAATGTTGGGTTAGACTTGACTTAGAATATTGAGTTTGTCGTGCTACAGCCGAGACTCAATTATTCAAGAGGCTAAAGTTTGATTAGGGAATAACATGAGATGTAATTGATAAGAGTTATCTGCCTATTGAACATTACATGGCGGTTCGTGCTACAGCCGGGGTCGTGTAATGGAATGTAGGATCCCTATTCCCACTAGCATTATGAATGCTTAATTTTTCACGTAGGGGGTTGAATGAATTAGATAAACTAGTGGGAGCCACTTATGAATAAAGACCCGATTCATATAGTGTTTTGAAATGAAATCGAATATTTGCTAAGTGTTGTTATGTGTTTATCATTTACAGATTTACTTTGTACGTTATGTCTTCTACACTATCACTCAGGAGCATACTGGATGCTCACAAATTGACTGGTCCTAATTATGCTGACTGGCTTCGAAACTTGAGAATTGTTCTCAGGATTGAGAAGCTGGAATACGTGATTGACTCACCTAAGCCTATTGAACCTGCTAGTGATGCACATAATGATGAACATGTTGTGTATCGTAAGTGGATAGATGATGCAAATGTTGCTCAATGCATCATGCTAGCTTCCATGAACATTGAGCTACAGAAGCGACATGAGCATATGGATGCTCACACTATCCTAATGCATCTACAAGAGTTGTATGATGTGGCGGGGAGGACAGCTCGATATGAGATATCGAATGAGTTGTTCGGTTGTAGGATGTCTGAGGGATAATCTGTGAATGGCCATGTACTTAGGATGATCAATTTGATTGAACGTCTTGGACAACTTGGTTTTACCATGGATGGGGAGCTGAGCCAAGACTTGGTCTTGCAATCGCTTCCGAGTTCGTTCTCGCAGTTTGTTGTGAACTTTCATATGAATAAGTTGGATGTCAGCATGCCTGAACTCCATAACATGTTGAAGACTGCGGAATCAAATTTTGCCCCTAAGAAGAGTTCTGTTCTTCTAATTGGTGAAGGTTCCAATCCTAAGAAAAGGAAGAGGAACCCTTCCAAGAAGAAGAAAGTAGGTGAGAAAACGCCGGTTCCACCAAAAGCTGAAGACCGCAAGAGCAAAGTTGTTTGCTTTCACTGTAACAAGGTGGGGCACTGGAAGAGGAACTGCAAGGTTTACCTTGCAAAATTGAAGAAGAAGAAGGGTAGTGAGACTACCACTTCTGATTCAGGTATGTTCATGATAGAAGTGAATATGTCATTAAATCAAATTTCTACTTGGGTATTAGATACCGCCTGTGGTTCTCAAATCTGCAATTTGTTGCAGGGACCAAGGAGAAGTAGGACTCTTGAGGAAGAGGAGGTGATTCTACTGATGGGAAATGGAGCATGAGTTGCTGCTGAAGATGTAGAATCATTTCATTTACATATGCCTACGGGCAAGACTATTGTTTTAAATAATTGTTATTTTGTTCCCTCGATTGTGAGGAATATTATTCCCATGTTAGACTTGGATGGATTTTCATTTATTATTGAGAATAATGAATGTTCTATTCTTAGAGATAATATTCTTTATGGACGTGGTACTTTAAATAATGGTCTGTACATATGTGACATAATTTACTTCAGATTGAACAAACTAATAAAAGAAAAGGGATGATGAAAATCTCACTTTATAGTGGCACTGCAGTCTCCATTTAGTAGACATGGAGAGAAGACTGCAAATTTGCTAGGAATGGTACACACAGATGTATGTTGACCAATGTCTAAGCAAGCCATGGGTGGATTTTTATACTTCATTACTTTCATGGATAATAGATCTAGATTCGGATATGTGTTTGATGAAACACAAGTCTGAAGCCTTTGAAAATTTCAAAGAGTATAAGTATGAAGTGGAGAAACAACCAAACATAGTATTATAACTCTTCGATCAGATCGAGGTGGTGAATAGTTTAATGGAGTGTTTCTAGATTATCTCAAAGTAAATGGTATAGTCTCCCAGTGGACTCCTCTAGATTGGTATCTGAAAGGAGAAATCGAACTTTGTTAGACATAGTTCGGTCCATGATGAGCTATGCAAATCTTCCAGTATTCCTATGGGGTTATGCATTGGAAACCTCAGCATATTTACTGAATAAGGTGCTTTCCAAATCTGTTCCTCAAACTCTATATGAGATATGGAAAGAAAGGAAACCGAGTCTTAAACACGTTAAGATTTGGGGATGTCCAGCTTATGTCAAGTAAGTTGACCCAGATTAGCTGGAATATCGATCTGTAAGATGTAGTTTTGAGGGATATCCTAAAGAGACTTTAGGGTATTACTTTTACACCGATCGTCGGGTGTTTGTCTCCAGACATGCTACCTTCTTGGAAAAGGAGTTTATCCTTGAAGGAAATAGTGGGAGCAAAATTGAACTTGATGAAGTTCAAGAAGCACAAACTACTACGGATCAAGTGGAAACACCTGTTCTGACTGAACAACCTTTTGTGGAACAGCCCATTTATAGATCAGGGAGAGTGTCTCGCCAACCTGAGAGGTATTATGGCCTTGTCATTGAGAATGACAATGAGTTGTCGATCATTGATGATGACGACCCTGTGACCTATAATGAGGCTATGAGTAGTGTTGACTTAGAGAAATGGCATAGTGCCATGAAATCCAGAATGGAATCTATGTATACGGTATACAAAAGATAGATTATAGCAGATGGCCAGGTGGAGACCTTTAAGGCCAGGCTTTTGGGAAAAGGATTCAAACAAAGGCAATGGATTGACTTTGATGAAACCTTTTACCTGTAGCCCTATTAAAATCAGTTCGGATTTTGCTTGCGATTGCTGCTTACTATGACTATGACATCTGGCATATGGCCAGATGGTTTTCTTTTCAAGGGAAATGAAAACCTAGTGGGTAAGCTGCTGCGAACCATATGTGGTTTAAAGCAGGCTTCTCGAAAGATGGAACATTCGTTTTGATGAGACAATCAAAGAGTTTGATTTTATCAAAAACGAAGATGAACCATGGGTCTACAAAAGGGTTAGTGGGAGCGCGGTAACATTTCTTGTATTGTATTGAAATAGAGTTGACACACATAACAACATAGCAGACCCACTCACAAAGCTACTATTTGAAAGTCACTTTGATCGTCATAAAGATGAGATGGGTATTAGATACCAGAGTGATTGGCTTTAGTACAAGTGGGAGATTGAAAGGAATATGTCCTAAGTCCAATCATGTATTAGGATTTAGGAATAACTTTTATGTAATCTGTTTTGATTTCATTGATATTAATAAAGACTTGTTTTGTTTTTATTACAGGCTTTATCTATTTAAGTGTTTAAATAAGATATACCATAGTTTAGAGTAAAGCTTTTTATGAATTATGATGAGATCATAATAGTGAGACCTAAAAAGATGATAACTCTAAACTTAAATAGTTCATGGTCATAGGAATACTAACTGGTAATTAATAATCCGTAAAGATCGGTACATACTATGCTTGCTTCATTATGAAGGATGTCTGTTCTTATAGACATTTGTGTGGTGACACTATAGCTAGTATGTAGGTGCTTATTATAGAATAAGTTCACTGAACATGACTCGCACAGCTGAACAACTGATGGAGTTCACTCACGTGTCAGCAGTTGTTCACATAGTGATAGTTGTACAAGTATCCTTAGACTTGAGGTCATCATAGTCATCTTGTGTACACTGAACTATGCTTTGGTTTAGTTCTTAGTCTCCAGGGACAATTATTAGGGCTCTACTGGGTATAGGAATTTGTACACGAAGATAGTGTATGATCAATAAAGGATCTACCCCTTCCAGTGAAGGAAGCGAATGTTCAAGGCTGATCCACTTATGCTAGTTCAGGAATCTCTGGCCAGAGTGATTGAAATTAGAAACGAGTTTCTAATTTGCATAGAACTACGCATAGTAAATGGTAAGCAAGTGATTGAATTAGATAGGCTTGACACGAGATCCATGCCTTGTATTTAATCGGGACATTGTAGGGTAGAAGGAGTTTATTGTACGGTAACTATTCACTGAATAGGTTCTTGGTATTCTAAGCAGTGAATTCATATTATCCGGATAGTCACGATATGCTGAGAAGTATCCCTCACGATGTAGAATAAATGTGATTAATTAATTAATCATATTTAATAAATTAGAAAATTTATATAAATAATGATAAAATAGTTTTATTATTATTTATTTCTACTACCGGCTTAATATTGAACCTACAGGGTCACACCATAAAAAGAGAATGATTTAAAGGTGGAGGAATTAATTAATAATGGCTAATAATTATTTATTTGTGAAATAAATAATTAATTGGAAAATTTAATAATTAATTAAATGAGATTTAATTGATTATAAATTAATTAAGAAAAGTTCTTAATATTATTAATTAAGAATTTAATTTTTGTAAATTAAATCAAGAGAGAGAATTATTTCTAAAGTGTTTAGAAAAAGGATTAGTAATTAAAAGGTGTTTTAATTATTAATGAGAATAATAAATGGGATAATAATAATAATATTTATGGGAAAATTTCAGCTGAAAATTTTGCCTATAAATACACTATTATAGACCCTAATTTTATTCTAACCCACATCGAACCCGAAAACCCAAAAAGTTTGGAAAACCCAATTCTCTCCACCTCCTTCCTCCTCCTTAACATCGTTTTCTTGGTGGATACCGGTGGAGTGCTTCACACTTGAGGAGCAACTGCTAAGGATCTCTGATCGTTGTTTCCGAATTATTTTAAAAGGTTAGATTCGATCCCTCGAATTTTTATTCACGATTTATATGCTTTTATTTGGATTTTATATGTGTAAAAGTGTTTTGCCATTCCCCCGCTGCGATTAAAATCCAACAAGCGGTACTCATTTTTAGCCTGGTGCCTACGTATTCTTGGAAGCTTCTCCAAAATCGGGAATTAAACCTTGGGTCTCTATCTGACACTATGGCTACAGGAACGCCGTGTCTCACTACAATTTCTTTCAAGTAAATTTCCATCAACTTGTCCACGGTGTACCTTTCGTTGATTGGTAGGAAGTGTGCGGACTTGGTCAATCTATCTATGATAACCCATATGGCGTCATGATTGGTCTTCGTCCTCCGTAAGCTTGTCACAAAATCTATGGCTATATGCTCTCATTTCCATTCCGGAATTTCCAGGGGCCGTAATAGTCCACTAGGTCGCTGATGTTCAGCCCTCACTCTCTGGCATGTCAAGCACTTTCTGACCCACTCTGCTACTTCTCTCTTCATGTTAGTGTTGGATTTTTAACGCAGCGGGGGCATGGCAAAACACTTTTACACATACAAAATCCAAATAAAAGCATATAAATCGTGAATAAAAATTCGAGGGATCGAATCTAACCTTTTAAAATAATTCGGAGACAACGATCAGAGATCCTTAGCAGTTGCTCCTCAAGTGTGAAGCACTCCACCGGTATCCACCAAGAAAACGATGTTATGGAGGAGGAAGGAGGTGGAGAGAATTGGGTTTTCCAAACTTTTTGGGTTTTGTGTTTGATGTGGGTTCGAATAAAATTAGGATCTATAATAGTGTATTTATAGGCAAAATTTTCAGCTGAAATTTTCCCATAAAATAATATTATTATTATCCCATTTATTATTCTCATTAATAATTAAAACACCTTTTAATTATTAATCCTTTTCTAAACACTTTAGAAATAATTCTCTCTCTTGATTTAATTTCCAAAAATTAAATCCTTAATTAATAATATTAAGAACTTTTCTTAATTAATTTATAATCAATTAAATCTCATTTAGTCAATTATTAAATTTTCCAATTAATTATTTATTTCACAAATAAATAATTATTAGCCATTATTAATTAATTCCTCCACCATTAAATCATTCTCTTTTTATGGTGTGACCCTGTAGGTTCAATATTAAGCCGGTAGTAGAAATAAATAATAATAAAACTATTTTATCATTATTTATATAAATTCTCTAATTTATTAAATATGATTAATTAATTAATCACATTTATTCTACATCGTGAGGGATACTTCTCAGCATATCGCGACTATCCGGATAATATGAATTCACTGCTTAGAATATCAAGAACCTATTCAGTGAATAGTTATCGTACAATAAACTCCTTCTATCCTACAATGTCCCGATTAAATACAAGGCATGGATCTCGTATCAAGCCTATCTAATTTAATCACTTGCTTACCATTTACTATGCGTAGTTCTATGCAAATTAGAAACTCCTTTCTAATTTCATTCACTCTGGCTAGAGATTCCTGAACTAGCATAAGTGGATCAGCCTTGAACATTCGCTTCCTTCACTGGAAGGGGTAGATCCTTTATTGATCATACACTATCTTCGTGTACAAATTCCTATACCCAGAAGAGCCCTAATAATTGTCCCTGGAGACTAAGAACTAAACCAAAGCATAGTTCAGTGTACACAAGATGACTATGATGACCTCAAGTCTAAGGATACTTGTACAACTATCACTAAGCAAACAACTGCTGACACGTGAGTGAACTCCATCAGTTGTTCAGCTGGGTGAGTCATGTTCAGTGAACTTATTCTATAATAAGCACCTACATACTAGCTATAGTGTCACCACACAAATGTCTATGAGAACAGACATCCTTCATAATGAAGCAAGCATAGTATGTACCGATCTTTGCGGATTATTAATTACCAGTTAGTAATCCTACGACCAGGAACTATTTAAGTTTAGAGTTATCATCTTTTTAGGTCTCACTATTATGATCTCATCATAATCCATAAAAAGCTTTACTCTAAACTATGGTATATCTTATTTAAACACTTAAATAGATAAAGCCCGTAATAAAAGCAAAACAAGTCTTTATTAATATCAATGAAATCAAAATAGATTACATAAAAGTTATTCCTAAATCCTAATACATGATTGGACTTAGGACATATTCCTTTCAATCTCCCACTTATACTAAAGCCAATCACTCTGGTATCTAATACCCATCTTGTCTTTATGACGATCAAAGTGACTTTCATAAAGTAGCTTTGTGAGTGGGTCTGCTATATTGTTATGTGTGTCAACTCTAATTCAATACAATACAAGAAATGTTACCGCGCTCCCACTAACCCTTTTGTAGACCATGGTTCATCTTTGTTTTTTTGATAAAATCAAACTCTTTGATTGTCTCATCAAAACGGATGTTCCATCATTCGAGAAGACTGCTTTAAACCACATTTGGTTCACAGCAGCTTACACACTAGGTTTTCATTTCCCTTGGAAAGAAAACCATCTGGCCATCTGCCAGATTTCATAGTCGTAGTAAGCAGCAATCGCAAGCAAAATCCGAACTGATTTTAACAGGGCTACAGGTAAAAGGTTTCATCAAAGTCAATCCATTGCCTTTGTTTGAATCCTTTTGCCACAAGCCTGGCCTTATAGGTCTCCACCTGGCCATCTGCTATAATCTATCTTTTGTATACCGTATACATAGATTCCACTCTGGATTTCATGGCACTATGCCATTTCTCTGAGTCAATACTACTCATAGCCTCATTATAGGTCACAGGGTCGCCATCATCAATGATCGACAACTCATTGTCATTCTCAATGACAAGGCCATATTACCTCTCAGGTTGGCGAGACACTCTCCCTGATCTATGAATGGGCTGTTCCATAAAAGGTTGTTCAGTCAGAACAGGTGTTTCCACTTGATCCGTAGTAGTTTGTGCTTCTTGAACTTCATCAAGTTCAATTTTGCTCCCACTGTTTCCTTCTAGGATAAACTCCTTTTCCAAGAAGGTAGCATGTCTGGAGACAAACACCCGATGATCGATGTAAAAGTAATACCCTAAAGTCTCTTTAGGATATCCCACAAAACTACATTTTACGGATTGATATTCCAGCTTATCTGGGTCAACTTACTTGACATAAGCTGGACATCCCCAAATCTTAACGTGTTTAAGACTCGGTTTCCTTACTTTCCATATCTCATATGAAGTTTGAGGAACAGATTTGGAAGGCACCTTATTCAGTAAATATGTTGAGGTTTCCAATGCATAACCCCATAGGAATACTGGAAGATTTGCATAGCTCATCATGGACCGAACTATGTCTAACAAAGTTCGATATCTCCTTTCAGATACTAATCTGGAGGAGTCCACTGGGAGACTATACCATTTACTTTGAGATAATCCAGAAACTCTCCATTCAAGTATTCACCACCTCGATCTAATCGAAGAATTATAATACTATGTTTGGTTGTTTCTCCACTTCATACTTATACTCTTTGAACTTTTCAAAGGCTTCAGACTTGTGTTTCATCAAACATATATCTGAATATAGATCTATCATCTATGAAAGTAATGAAGTATGAAAATCCACCCATAGCTTGCGTAGACATCGGTCCACATACATCTGTGTGTACCATTCCTAGCAAATTTGCAGCCCTCTCTCCATGTCTACTAAATGGAGACTGCAGTGCCACAACGAAGTGAGATTTTCATCATCCCTTTTCTTTTATTAGTTTGTTCAATCTGAAGTAAATTATGTCACATATATTCAGACCATTATTTAAAGTACCACGTCCATAAAGAATATTATCTCTAAGAATAGAACATTCATTATTCTCAATAATAAATGAAAATCCAGCAAAGTCTAACATCGGAATAATATTCCTCACAATCGAGGGAACAAAATAACAATTATTTAAAACAATAGTCTTGCCCGTAGGCATATGTAAATGAAATGATTCTACATCTTCAGCAGCAACTCTTGCTCCATTTCCATCAGTAGAATCACCTCCTCTTCCTCAAGAGTCCTACTTCTCCTTGGTCCCTGCAACAAATTGCAGATTTGAGAACCACAGGCGGTATCTAATACCCAAGTAGAAATTTGATTTAATGACATATTCACTTCTATCATGAACATATCCGAATCAGAAGCGGTAGTCTCACTACCCTTCTTCTTCTTCAATTCTGCAAGGTAAACCTTGCAGTTACTCTTCCAGTGCCCGGCCTTGTTACAGTGAAAGCAAACAACTTTGCTCTTGGGGTCTTCAGCTTTTGGTGGAACCGGCATTTTCTCACCTACTTTCTTCTTCTTGGAAGGGTTCCTCTTCCTTTTCTTAGGATTGGAACCTTCACCAATTAAAAGAACATAACTCTTCTTAGGGGGAAAATTCGATTCCGCAGTCTTCAACATGTTGTGGAGTTCAGGCAGGCTGACATCCAACTTATTCATGTGAAAGTTCACAACAAACTGCGAGAACGAACTCGGAAGCGATTGCAAGACCAAGTCTTGGCTCAGCTCCCCATCCACGGCAAAACCAAGTTGTCCAAGACGTTCAATCAAACTGATCATCTTAAGTACATGGTCATTCACAGATGATCCCTCAGACATCCTACAACAGAACAGCTCCTTCAATATCTCATATCAAGCTGTCCTCCCCGCCACATCATACAACTCTTGTAGATGCATTAGGATAGTGTGAGCATCCATATGCTCATGTTGCTTTTGTAGCTCAATGTTCATGGAAGCTAGCACGATGCATTGAGCAACATTTGCATCATCTATCCACTTACGATATACAACATGTTCATCATTATGTGCATCACTAGCAGGTTCAGTATGCTTAGGTGAGTCAATCACGTATTCCAGCTTCTCAATCCTGAGAATAATTCTCAAGTTTCGAAGCCAGTCAGCATAATTAGGACCAGTCAATTTGTGAGCATCTAGTATGCTCCTGAGTGATAGTGCAGAAGACATAACGTAGAAAGTAAATCTGTAAATGATAAACACATAACAACACTTAGCAAATATTCGATTTCATTTCAAAACACTATATGAATCGGGTCTTTATTCATAAGTGGCTCCCACTAGTTTTCCTAATTTATTCAACCCCCTACGTGAAAAATTAAGCATTCATAATGCTAGTGGGAATAGGGATCCTACATTCCATTACACGACCCCGGCTGTAGCACGAACCACCATGTAATGTTCAATAGGCAGACAACTCTTGTCAATTACATCTCATGTTATTCCCTAATCAAACTTTAGCCTCTTGAATAATTTAGTCTCGGCTGTAGCACGACAAACTCAATATTCTAAGTCAAGTCTAACCCAATATTCCGTACAGTTGAATCAGTCCCCAAAGGCCCACGGCTGTAGCACGTACCGACCTTTAGATTCTTATTCAATGTACACATCTCTATGTAATAGACAAGTATTTCTTATTTCGAAATCAAAGCCCTCGGCTGTAGCACGAACCGACAATGATTCAAAAATAAGAACTACTTTTCTATCATGTTGGAAGGCTATGACCGACACAAGCCCGTTGTGTCATTGGCCAATTACTACTTGATATTATTTAATTTTAGAGGGATTATATTACGTTACAATCATAATCATATTATAAAGAAATTCTTCCTTTTAAATTAAATATTTCAAATCAATAATCAATAATCAGATGATTCCCAGATCGGGTGGAGCATTGTCAAGAGGCGTCACTTAATAACCCTTTCTTACAGATAGAAATCTGTTGTTGACAGAATCATCCTTTCTCTCATATCGAAAATTCATATTCAATTACGTGTTTCACAAACACAAGAATCTCATGATTGTATTCATAATATTGTTATTAAGGTTATGAAACAATTTCACTATACTAGGTTGTCTAACAAATGCCTTATGTTCATTTAAGTTCACCTAAATCTATCATCGCATGATAAACTAAGCATATATCACATATATCAACATGAATAAACATCAAGGTAGGCATGTTATATCATCTAGCACATTAGTCTAAGCATTATACATCTCTATGTATCACATGAAGCATTTAAAAGCAATTAAAAACAATCAAAAACAGCTTTAAAACACTTCATGGAAATATAAACAGTTCAAAAATTTTATATAAACTAAAATTGATCACTCCATTAGATCCGTCTCGGAAAAACGAATCCAACGGTATATTGCACGCCCAAAACGGAGTTACGAAAATTCCAGAAAATCAATTTTAAAATCAACAGACGGGCTGTAACGCATTACAGGAACGCGTTACAAGCCCTGTAACGCATTCCGGTGATGCGTTACACCCCTTTTGAGCCATTAAAGGGTGTAACGCATTCCGTGAATGCGCCACATGTGTGTAACGCATTCCCGGAATGCGTTACACCCCTATATTTTTTTATTTTTTTTATTTTACAGCTGCCTGACAGATTCTTTTCTCGGTTGTCGTGCCTAACAACTGACCTGTACCTGTAGCAGCAGAAGACAGAATACAACACAGACAGTACAAATATATATACATACATGCAATTTATATATATATATATATATATATATATATATATGATTATTTAATTACGAATTTAATTGAAATAACTTCAAAAATTTATAATAAAAAATCTATACATCATAAAATTATGAAAAAAATACCCAGACGATCTACAACACTTGTAGAACCCAGATCAACAATCAAAATTATTCTGAGAAACGATTTCTCATCAGACAAAATTAATCCATAATATAACTTGTAAAAATCATAATAAATTCATACAAGCACATAAAATTCTGAAATTTTTACCACAGATCTATATGCATACAACCTATGCTCTGATACCAATGTTGGATTTTTAACGCAGCGGGGGCATGTCAAAACACTTTTACACATACAAAATCCAAATAAAAGCATATAAATCATGAATAAAAATTCGAGGGATCGAATCTAACCTTTTAAAATAATTCGGAGATAACGATCAGAGATCCTTAGCAGTTGCTCCTCAAGTGTGAAGCACTCCACCAGTATCCACCAAGAAAACGATGTTATGGAGGAGGAAGGAGGTGGAGAGAATTGGGTTTTCCAAACTTTTTGGGTTTTGTGTTTGATGTGGGTTCGAATAAAATTAGGGTCTATAATAGTGTATTTATAGGCAAAATTTTCAGCTAAAATTTTCCCATAAATAATATTATTATTATCCCATTTATTATTCTCATTAATAATTAAAACACCTTTTAATTATTAATCCTTTTCTAAACACTTTAGCAATAATTCTCTCTCTTGATTTAATTTCCAAAAATTAAATCCTTAATTAATAATATTAAGAACTTTTCTTAATTAATTTATAATCAATTAAATCTCATTTACTCAATTATTAAATTTGCCAATTAAATATTTATTTCACAAATAAATAATTATTAGCCATTATTAATTAATTCCTCCACCATTAAATCATTCTCTTTTTATGGTGTGACCCTGTAGGTTCAATATTAAGCCGGTAGTAGAAATAAATAATAATAAAACTATTTTATCATTATTTATATAAATTCTCTAATTTATTAAATATGATTAATTAATTAATCACATTTATTCTACATCGTGAGGGATACTTCTCAGCATATCGCGACTATCCGGATAATATGAATTCACTGCTTAGAATATCAAGAACCTATTCAGTGAATAGTTACCATACAATAAACTCCTTCTATCCTACAATGTCCCGATTAAATACAAGGCATGGATCTCGTGTCAAGCCTATCTAATTTAATCACTTGCTTACCATTTACTATGCGTAGTTCTATGCAAATTAGAAACTCCTTTCTAATTTCATTCACTCTGGCCAGAGATTCCTGAACTAGCATAAGTGGATCAGCCTTGAACATTCGCTTCCTTCACTGGAAGGGGTAGATCCTTTATTGATCATACACTATCTTCGTGTACAAATTTCTATACCCAGAAGAGCCCTAATAATTGTCCCTGGAGACTAAGAACTAAACCAAAGCATAGTTCAGTGTACACAAGATGACTATGATGACCTCAAGTCTAAGGATACTTGTACAACTATCACTAAGCGAACAACTGCTGACACGTGAGTGAACTCCATCAGTTGTTCAGCTGGGCGAGTCATGTTCAGTGAACTTATTCTATAATAAGCACCTACATACTAGCTATAGTGTCACCACACAAATGTCTATGAGAACAGAAATCCTTCATAATGAAGCAAGCATAGTATGTACCGATCTTTGTGAATTATTAATTACCAGTTAGTAATCCTACGACCAGGAACTATTTAAGTTTAGAGTTATCATCTTTTTAGGTCTCACTATTATGATCTCATCATAATCCATAAAAAGCTTTACTCTAAACTATGGTATATCTTATTTAAACACTTAAATAGATAAAGCCCGTAATAAAAGCAAAACAAGTCTTTATTAATATCAATGAAATCAAAACAGATTACATAAAAGTTATTCCTAAATCCTAATACATGATTGGACTTAGGACATATTCCTTTCAGTTAGGCCACCAATAATATTCCTTAAGGTCACGGTACATCTTCGTACTTCCTGGGTGGATTGAATATCTGGAGTCGTGCCCTTCGTGCAGTAGCTCGTCCTTTAACTCTTGCACATTTGGAATCCAAATTCGGGACGCATACCTCATGATCCCTTTATCATCCTTCTCGCATCTCACTTCTTCACCGGTCAATATTTCTCTTTCATCACTCGCCTTCTTTTCCTGACATACTCGTATCTTTTCAGTCAGTTCCGGTACTAGCTTATCTCAAATAATCCTACCGTTCCGTTACCGGTCATTCTCACGTCAACTTCCATTTTCTCGAATTCTTTAATTAGCTCCTCCGATGTCATTATCATCTTGAGTCTTTCCTTCCTACTAAGGGCGTCATCCACCATATTAGCTTTACCCAGGTGATACAAAATTTCACAGTCGTAGTCCTTAATCAACTCTAACCACCTCCTCTGTCTCATGTTCAGTTCCTTCTGAGTAAAGATATATTTGAGGCTTTTATGGTCTGTGTAGATCTCGCATTTCTCACCGTATAGGTAGTGTCTCCAAATTTTCAGGGCAAACACTATGGTTGCTAATTCTAGATCATGCGTCGGGTATATGCTCTCATACTCCTTCAATTGCCGAGAGGTATACGCTATAACTTTGTCGTGCTACATCAGTACACATCATAATCCTTTAAGCGATGCGTCGCTATATATCACAAATTCTCCCTTTCCATTGGGAAGAGCGAGCACTGGTGCTGACACCAGCCTCCTTTTCAGTTCCTGAAAGCTTTCCTCACATTTCTCTGTCCATACAAACTTTTCTGTCTTCCGGGTAAGTCTAGTCAGTTGACCATCTATCTTAGCAAAGTCTTGCACGAATCTTTGGTAATATCCCGCTAAACCCACAAAACTCTTAACCTCTGTTGGGATAGTTGGTCTTTTCCAGTTGGATACCGCCTCTATTTTGGCGGGGTCAACTAAAACTCCTTTATTACTCACCACATGTCCTAAAAACTGAACTTCTCTTAACCAAAACTCGCACTTCGAGAACTTGGCATACAATTTCTCGTTCCTTAAGATTTCTAAGACTATCCTTAAATGCTCTGCATGTTCTTGCTCTGTCTTTGAGAAGATTAGAATATCGTCTATAAAAAATATTACGCATATATCTAGGTACTTTTTGAACACTCTGTTCATCAAATCCATAAAGGCTGCGGGTGCATTGGTTAGCCCAAATGACATGACTAAGAACTCATAGTGTCCATACCTAGTGTGAAAAGCAGTCTTCAGTATATCTTCCGGTTTGATTTTTAACTGGTGATATCCTGTTCTCAAATCTATTTTGGAAAAATGTACAGCTTCCTTGAGTTGGTCGAATAGGTCATCAATCCTAGGGAGAGGGTACCTATTCTTAATAGTCAACTTATTCAATTCTCGATAGTGTATGCATAATCTCGTACTGCCGTCCTTTTTCTTTACAAATAGTACTAGCACTCCCCAGGGCGACACACTGGGTCTTATCATTCCATTATCTAATAACTCTTACAGTTGAGAAGCTAGTTCCTTCATCTCAACGGGGGTTAGCCTATATGGGGCCTTGGATACTGGTGTCGTTCCTGGTGCTAATTCTATAGCGAACTCTATTTCCCTGTCGGGTGGCAACCCTGGCAAGTTCTCTGGAAACACATCCTCGAATTCGTTCACTACGGGTATGTCCTGTATATTAGGAACTTTCTTCTTAGTATCTACCACATACGCCAAATAGGCCTCGTTACCTTTCCTTAACAATCTTTTTGCCTGTAGCATGGTCAGAAATTTCTAGTTCTATCATTAACCTTTAAACACTACTTCTTTTTCATTTTGCACTCTTATCTTTTCCCTCTTCCGTTCACAATCTATTTGCACTCCATTACTACATAACCAATCCATTCCTAAGATTACATCGAATTCTCCTAACGTAAATGGGATTAGGTCAACCTCGAAGACCTTCCCTTCTAATTTCAACTTGCACTTAGGGTGTACTTGTTTCACAGGGATTATTTCTTTCTTTGCTATTTCCACTTGTAATACCTCACGTAAGGGTACGGCGTTAAGTTTTTACTTTTTAGCAAAATCTTGAGATATAAATGACTTGGTTGCTCCAGAATAATAGGACATTTGCATGTTCGAAATTTAACAAAAGGGTACCTGCTATTACGTCAGTGTTTCAGACAGCATCCTGAACGGTCATGTTGAAGGTCCTAGCAGTTTGGGGTTGCTTGGATGCAGCTCTGCTCATCCCTGAGGCTGGGGGCTTCAATGTCGGGCAATCCTTTCTCATATGTCCTACCTTCCCATATTGGAAACATGTCACATTGGGTCGGGTGCAGTTGTTGGCAAGGTGTCCGATTTGGTCACACCTGTAACATTTCAGAGGGGCTCTCATCCGGGTACACACTCCAAGGTGTCTTCTCCCACATGTCTGACATTCAGGTATTGGGGCACGAGGATGGCTATGGAACATTTCCCTAGATTGTCCGCCGCCCTGGCCAACACTCTCACTCGGGGCCTTTCTGAATCCGGGGCCTCGTGCAGGTTGGGACACCGCTCCCCTGACGAACCTGCTTGGAAGGCTCCTATTCCCAGTTCCTACTCCTCCTCCTCCGCCTTGGCTTCCTATCTTCCTCTTCCTATTTTCCTTTTCCTTCACACTTTGCTCACTTCCAGCTTCAACAATCGAGGCTTTCTGCACTAAGGTGGCATAGTCTGTCAACTCTAACACCGCCACTAGGTTTTGGATCCACTGTTTCAGACCAAGCTGAAACCTTCGCGCTTTCTTCTCTTTGGTATTCACAAACTCAGGCACAAATCTTGACAACTCAGTAAACTTGGCCTCATATTCCGCCACAGTCATCTTATCCTATTTCAATTCCAGAAACTTAATCTCCATCTGGGTCTCCACAAACCTAGGGAAATACTTGTCTAAGAATAGTCGGGTAAATCTATCCCATGGAATCACAGCATCAGTCTCTAGGTTTCGTTTGGACTCCCACCAGTAGTTAGCTTCTCCTTTTAGCATATAAGAAGTGAAAATGGTCTTGTGTCGTTCCTCTACACCTAGTATCTTGAAGTACTTCTCTATCTTTTTGAGCCAGGCCTGTGCTTCAACGGGGTCGATAGATCCTAGAAAATTTGGGGGTTTGAGAGATTTGAAGGCCCTAAAGGCAGTGGTTGCAATCTGTTGGGCAGCATGTGGTTGTGGTAGAATAGGCTGTTAGTTCAGATTTGCTCTTAACAGTTCCATAAATTCATTCATGGGTGTGACGGCCTCAACCCCGGGGTCAGGAGTTGACGTCACTAAACACCATTACCAAAAATATAAACAACAGAATTATTATTAGAATATACTAACTTGACCCCAAACCAAGATCCGATCCAGGTTCAAGTATAATTCAGGTTCTCATTATTACAAACTCTTTATTCACTATCTAAGACACACTACTTTATTCAGCAACTCTTCAGACCTCATGGTCTGATACAAACTACCTCAGAGGAGCCAGGTCCAGTAGGGGCGGGAACACGGGTCGGTCTGACTGATCTTCTAGGCATCTGCGAAATGCACATAACAGTTTGCAAGGGTGAGCATAATCGCTCAGCAGTACCAAATATGAATAACAGATTAAAACAGTAATGTAACAATAATGGGAACAGAGCTGTAATCATGATATCAACATTTCATAATGATAATCAAAGTAACTGGATATCACTAATTAGCATGCTTTAAGAAAACAACATTATAGTGTGCTGCGTAATACCAGAGTCCAATTTTAGCATGCTGATCATTTTATAAAACCGATGTATCAATCAATCATGCTTTCAAATAATTCACAAACCCCAATCAAATACATAGCGGATATGTGAAGACAGCTGATCAGGCTATCAACACCAGACGGCTCTAACTGTCATCCCATTTACCTGTTCCGGAACTCAAAGACTAGCTAGGTCTCTAACCTGCTGGACTAATCGGTTTTATAATGCGCGCAACCGAATTAGCCTCTTACGCCACCTCAATAGGCCTACTCTGACCCCAATGTATCCCATATCTGACTGTTTTATCCAGTTTTCAAAACACTTGTATCTATCTCCTTTCAAAACCATTTATTTAACCAGCACGCATATAAAAATCCAGTTCGCAAATCATTTCATTCGAGATAGGTACCTTTCGAAGTTACTTTTCCCCAAAACAATTCGAAAACAGTGATTTATAACTACATGGGATACGTAACTTAAAACGTTTATGTTCCATTACAAGAATAAAACATTTAGCTATTCATATACACTGAACCATAAAAGAATGGTCAGGGGTACTTGCCTTGCAACGCTTTACAAATCCTAATAGCTTTCACGCTGACTTTGATCCTGAAACAACTCGACTGGGATCTACAATTACAGAATACCCTAATTAGTTATACCGACATGCTTGATATCCTCAAATCCTAATAACTCAAATCCGACAACCCGACTCGTATTATTATTATACACATAAACATGTAATCACATCTCTCGAGCATAACTAGGGATAACACGTAACACATAATTATGTACGATTATAAATATATTTTTAGAAAATTTTGGCAGCAACTTCTTTATTTATAAGACTACCCGTCGATTATAATCGACGTCAACAATTCTCAACAATCCACAACATTATTCCGTACAACCCAACACCAATAAAAATTTTACTATTTAAATCCAAACATATTTTACATAATTATTTTATTTTATTTATTTATAGAATTTAGGACTCAGAACATCGTCATCACCGTCCATCGTTGACTCACCGAAGTTCATCGTCAATGGCGGCACAATTTATTGGCGTCCGATATAATACGGGTTCCCAAATAAATCATACCGATTATTTGAAAATCATTTCCAACACGAATAATTAATATCACGAATATTAATCAATAATTCCCTACAATAATGGAATTTAAACAAAATCCAAACCACAAGCCCAACAGTTAACATAACTGTAAGGCCCAACACAAAACCAAGGCCCGAATGAACAAGCCCAGCAAAATAACCCAACTGAACAAACCACAAAAACGAACAGGAACACAGCGGCACACACGCACAGCGCGTGCAGCAGCACCAACACACAACTGCACCACTGCACAGGTAACACACGCGCCACCGCGCCACACACACACACACACACACACACACATACACACAGGGCACACACGTATATATATATATGTATACCAACTGTATAAATCAAAGCCAAGCCAACCGAAAAACAGGGGCGGCTCACCGGAGGAATCGCCGAAAAAACAAAGAAACGAAGAGAAGGAAGTCACACAGAGAAGAGAGATTTCGAGGAAAGAGATGAGAGATTAACTCGACTGCAAGAGAGAAGAACAGGGCTCGTTTTCGGAAATAACAGAGAAGGAAAAGAAAATGAGGCGTGGACACGTATCTGTTAATTGGATATGTGTCAATTTCTTTTTATAAGATTTTGACACGTATCCCAGATATATCCGGGAACTGCAATTTTGTCTCGAAACTGAATTTAACGAAATAAGTTGCGATTAAAACAACTTCCGAAAAATTACGAAAATAGCGCTAAAATATTATAAATATCCCGAAATAAATAAAAATATAAATTTCAAAATTTTTAAACAATTTTTAAGGTACGCTTTATACCCGTTTTTTAACCAATAACGAAACAACGCGCGGGTAAAACGATTTCCGAAAATTTCCAAAATAATTTTAAAATTCTCAGAATAATACAAACTTAATAAATTATAAGTTTCATAATTTTTAAAGATTCTCATAATTAAATATGGATTTTAGCATTTAACACACTCAGAAAATTATTTAAAAATGAATAATTAACAAAATATTGATTTCTCAATTTTATAAAGTCCTAAAAATAATTATTGAAATTATAAAATTAGAAAACCAATTGTAAAGACAACCCAAATATTTATGGAATTAAAATTACCATAAAATCACTTTTGCAAGCGAAATAAAATCATATAACTCGCCAATAAACCACATAATTCCAATTCCACATATTAACAAATCATAAATAATTAAATAACAATCAGTAACTGCTGCCAAAATCAATACACATCTTTTATTTATTTACTTAAACTTTTATTACACTTCCAAATATTAGAAATAAAATAAAAATACACGAGTCGTTATAATGGGGTTCCCTCCCTGATGGGTATCCTCAGCCTCTTCTTCTACATAGTCTTCCTCGTTATATTCATTATAGTCTAGGTCTTCTTCACTTTCCTCATTTACTACGGGGTCAGGTTCATTCCGTTGTTGGTTAACAGATTCTGCGGGTTGTGCCCTGGTTCCTCTTCTACGGGGTGGCATTGTTCTGATAATGAAAATTTGTCAATATAGTTGTAATATTTTATAATTGGATTAATTTATTCATATGTAAGCATGTCATCTATTATCTAGCATATTTTTATTGAGTGTAATAATATGGAAATCAATTTCTTAATAAATGCTAGATATATATACCATAAGGTCTCCCAATTATATCTTGGGGACAAAACAACTAACCGAGTTCACACATGTCTTGATTATAATACATCACTACTTGTCCTGAATACTGAAATGCAAATACATAAGTCGTGTATCCTGAAGGGCTAGGAACGCTATCTACTACTAGTTATCCTATCAAAATTGGTGACAAGTCACCCAACCTTCTTCAAGGTCCATATCTAGTCACTAGTCCCTCAGTCACTGTCACTGTGCGTGAGGTCACGCACCCTCCTCATCGCTCCTGCCAACATCAGCTCTGCATCAACTATTGGGATGTATCCTCCAATCGTTGTCATCCTCATCTGAACCCGGGTACGGAGCTCAATCCCATCAATCTCTCTGCGGGCTATGGCTGGGAAAGCAGCTCTGAAGTCCCCTGGGTATCCTAGTCTGATGGCTCTCTCAGCGGTCAGTGCCTGGAGTAACTCCACAATGCGAGCAGATGTCGCAGTGATCTCAGCATTAAGCTGAGCCACCATCCAATCGTGTACAGCTACATGTATGGTCGCCGGGGGTGGTAGAGGTGAGTCTGGGTCGCTAGAGGATATGGCGTAAGCCTCGTAGACCTGTGCCTATATCCCATCCTCCTCATCATCATCAGTATAAGGCATAGGGCTCTGCATCCCTGAGGGTGGTGTAGGAGAGCGAATAGTCGGGTGAGGGTACATCTCTACATCCCTTCAGCCTACGCCATCTCCCTGGGTCATCTCAACGTCATCAGCTATGGGGCCAGGAAGGTCAGTCTCCTCCTCTGGGACATCCTCAATAGGGTCATCATCTGAGTCATCAATGGGTGGGTCATCTGGCTCGGCAGTAGGGTCATGCTCAGGAACCATAACATCATCAACAGGGTCAACCTCCCTCATAGGATCCACTGGTACCTGACACAATTAGGCAAGGTGTTACTAACTTAGAGTCAGAATTCCCTTGAGGGTAAAACTGTCAAGACTACCCGTGTAGCCCGACGACGAACTCGACTTGAGCTCTAATTAATTATTTTATTATTCCTATGTCTACTTATTTTATATCCTATCGTTTCCAAGATTTGATAACCTAAGGCTCTGATACCATTTTTGTGGCGCCCCAAAATCCGGGGTCAGGAATCTCGGAGGCCACGCCATCTAAACCACTATAAACCGCATAGGTTGCACCACAATATATAAATACTCACACTTTACAACCCCACACTTATCACACACACACGCACACACACACTTACAGGTTATTATCTTGGAAACGAACCATTCATTACTAGAGTAGATTAAACCGCAAAGTGATAATTATTACAACCCAAAAGTAATTAAGTCTTACCGGGGAATAACCTTTAAGTAAGGCTAGTCCGTCGGCCAAATATACGTATCTTATTTATTACCTTACATAAGTCATACTTATAAATAAGTCGAACTAAAAACAACTGAAAACCAATCCATCTTATTCGGACTACCTGCGGCCTAGTTTTCCTTGGTGATACACACCTTCTTATGAAAACAATTCTTTAGGGGATTTTATTATCCTGCGAATACCTTAATAGTAAACCCAGCACCTAGGTTTGGGTTACGGTATTGCATCACAATTCCAATTGGAAGAATAGGACACTCGTTGGAGCCACCGCATACGATGATCAGTCGTAATACGATAATAGTAACTTTTTCTACTAGTAGAAGGACGACACCTTCGTATCCCGGTTATCACCCTCGCCGCATTCGGGCTACGTGTCCCATTTTCGGGTATACACATACTTCACAAGTTCCTGAGTACACTGAGTACCTTCGCCTGCGGTACCTTTGGTAGTCCATCTAGCACACATAGTACTAGAGTCTACCCCTCCCTTGTCCTTTTAAAAGAATTCTATCATATCTCGAGAACTCGAACTACGTCGAAGTTCCCCAAGCGTTTTGCTTGTTGATAGAAACAATTTATCTTACTAAGATATAAATGTATATATATACGTACTTCCGAAATTTTCGGAGGAAATACTAAGGATGTGAGTTGACCGCTGTCAACAGATAATTAAATAAGGGGGACAAGTTTCTGCTTGAAACTATATTCAAAATATTAAATAAGTCGGGATAATATTCTCCGAAGATCTGAAATTATTCGAATGATTTTTGAAAATCATAAAGTAATTTAAATCTGGTTCTATGATTTTTAAATCATAAATAAACCCTTTAATAAATAGTAAATAATTAATTGATAATCGATAAATAATTAAACCTCGAAGGAGTTTACTTTTAAAAGAATAAAATAATATTCCTCAACTAATTTATGTTTAATACATTAATAACTTTAATATTTAATCGAGATTGAAGTAAATATTTACTGGAGAATACTTTTCCCTAATAAATGAATAATAAGTAAATATTTCTTGTCCAAATGATAAGGTATAGTTGAGGGAATACGATCTTTGGAAATTGTTTTAATAAAAGCTTGAGGTGTTTAATATTGGTAAGTGGACGTTGAGTCCCTTTAAAACGTACTACTATGGACTTGTAATCATCCTATAATAACGCCGGAATGATTCCCGGGTTTTTATCTTGAAATCCCGACCGACTCCCGGTCTTATTATAATACGTTACGCTTATAGCTGAATTAAACATTTCACGATATATACTTATCGTACAACATCGCTATATCATGCGAAAATTCAATAACTACGTATCATGGCAAACATGGTACTTATGCAATGATAATAAAACAATCATTTCACAACACAACAGTAAATGGAATTGGGTTCGTAAACTTGCCTGGGTATCTCGAGGTGGAGGATACTCTAGGTTCCGCTCGGAAATTTATAATCATGAACATAATTCATTTCGTTAGGTGCCATTCTAATTTACGGCTACCCGCACTCATGCGCTAATTAATAAGGTTAAATATCAAAGTGGTCATTCAACTAAAGTCCATATATCAGTTTCATCATCAAACTTAACGGAGTATCCTTTGAATCATTAAAATCATAATAAATATCAAATGGATAACTTAAAATAAGTGCTCGAGAACTAAAATTATTTTATGGAGTTTTATACATTTTTCGTGAATCGTATTACCACCAAATGAAAAGTTATGAATTACTATTAGTTTAGATGATATAGTGAGATTTTTAAAATTTTACCTACTTATTATTTTTATTTAAATCAAAAAATATAACTACAAAATTATAAATAAATAGTAGATCAGTTTTTAATAATCTCAATATATTATCAAAAATACTAGAATTCATACATTTTCATTTGGTTATAATAGGATTCAAGAAAAATGTTTAGAATTTCATAAAAATAATTTTTAATTCTCGAGCACCTATATTGAGGTATCCGTTTGATATTTATTATGACTTTAGTGATTCAAAATATACCCCGATAAGTTTGATGATCAAACTGATATATGCCATTTAGTTGAGTGACCACTTTGATATTTAACCCCTAATTAATGTGCACCCTCTCGACTTATTTTATCCTTATTATTCCTTTAAGTCCTTATTCATATCATGGTCGCTTCCTTTTTCAAAGTATCTTAAGTGCATTTTCGTTTTCGTCGTCGGCTCCACTTATGGATTCTATGGTTTCTAATCGCGCGGTCTCGGCTCCGATATTTTTATAACATTAAAAAATCATTATTTTCACTTGAAAATTTTATGGCAGTTAGGAAACTCAAAATACTACTCTCTGTAAAAATTTCATGATTTATTAACATTCTTAAGTCGATCGTTTATATTTTCAAAGTTCGTAATTCGTAGCAGTTTTTGTCGTGTAAATCACTTTTAGTAAAATGGCCATAACCTTTGATCCGTAAATCGGAATCAAGCGATTCAAGCGCCTAAACGATCCTTATAACATTGCCTATCATAATCAAGGGTTAATTTTCAAGAAACTACAGTTTATATCTTCGGGAATTTCTACAGAAACTTAAAGTTACGTTTTGTTCATTTTAACGAGATTACATTTACGATAGGAGTTTCGTTTACGCCTTAAAACTTTATACTACCACCAACAATCATCATATCATCATCAACACACTAACTCTTCTCAATAACATCATGTTCTTGAGGCAACAACGATCAACTTTAAATCTACTTAACAAAATATCAAGATCTTAACAATATCACCACTAAAACTAGGTTTATAACTACATACTAAAAGGATATTGAAATTGAATCTTAAATAAAGTTGGATCAAAGATTTTTACCTTTATTGAAATCTTGAGATGTGTTCTTGATTATGGTGAAGTATTGGGAGTGCTTGGTCTGGTTTTTGGAACCTAAAACCACCATTGAAATCAAGAAACCAAAGAAGAGTTAGTATTCAAACTATTCATTCTCAACTTTCTTGATTTTATTTCACCCATCAAACCTTAATAAAAAGAGATCAAAGATTTATCTTACCTTAGTTTGGTTGTTAGGAAGCTTGAGAATTAATGGGAGGATTTAACCATGGCTAGAACTTGAGGTTTTGAATTTGATTTCTCTTATTTTTAGGAAGGGGCCGAATGAAGCTTGATGAAGAAGTGGGGAGAGAGTTTTTATGCTTGCTTCCTTGGTTGCTTCTAGGAAATTATGTTGGTGATATCTTGTATTGATTTGATATCCTCTAGTTTAGAATTCTAGGTTTATTCTTGTTGCCAAATCCATGGACAAATCTAACTAGCTTCCTAGTTTACAAGCTAAGCTACTTGTTTTAGCTTTCTTAGCTCACTATTTCATTAGCCTTGGTTGACCATCCTATATCTAGCTCACTATTTGATAAAGTAACCAAGGTTACTTTATTACCATGGTTAGTTAGTGCGTTACGTTTATTTAATCGTTTACGTGTTCGCTCGGTCGCTTAAACGTTTTCGTAATACTTCCTCGTAAATGGTTCGCGACGTAATTCCTTTCGTATTTATTCGTTATGTTTTGAATTATCATACTTAGATATAAATCCGTAAAGTTTTAATCTTGTAATTATATTGTGATTCCCGTAATCCCCGATGAGTCGTAAATATGGTCATTTTTCAAAGTTCGTTTTCTTCGAAAACTAATAGCGTTTACATACACTTATTTGGTACGTATAATCATAATATCAACTCCGAAACTCATTTTCTCATACACTACATAGTGTGGGCTCAAAAGTTTTTCCCGTACGTCAGGGTTACTATTCATTAAACGTTTTACAAGGTCTCAAAAATTCGAGTTATTACATGAACCTATGCTAGCATGGCAAGTTCTGAACCTCTATATTCACTGTCGCTTCAATAGAGATTAACACGCTATCTTATATGTTAGCTACGCACATAAGACGAATACGCACATAAGACGAATAAGCACAACCAAAACTAGGATATCAATCAATCACCACACACTAAGGTATCGAAACAAATTAACTATAGAAATCCATAAGTAAATCCATTAAAATCCTACGATAACGATTAGCCCATAATCGGACTCATCATCAATGTGGGTTCCGATGAAAGCATGATAATAAACAATATAAGAGTGTGAAGGTTCAAGAACAAATCGAAAACGAGCATCCAAATATCAACTATATTGAAGAAAATAAGAGTCTTCTTCTCCGTAACCTTCTCGTGCTCTCTAGGTCTTCTTATTGCTCTCTCTTTTTTTTTTGAAAATGTCTTCCCATAAGGTTTATATAGGTTTCCAGGAGTCACCGCGCCAACAGAAGCCCAATTGTACTTGAATTAATAAAATCCAGATTCTGAAATTCCGCCCACAGGCGGTCGCCTGCATCCTCCACGCGGGCGCCTGCTGGCATGCGGTCACCTGCTCCTGGTCCGCGGCCGCCTGCTATCCTTCTGGAAAATACTTTATTTTGATTCTGTTTTTGCTGATTTCTTCGCTCATCACCCCTAGACTGATTCCAAACACTTCCTTAAGCTTTATTCGATGAAAACCACCTATCTAAGCAAGTTATACCTTGAAATGCAAAAACAATCGAAAACGCGTCAAATACACAAAATACTTGAATATAAGACATCAATTTAAGCCGTTATGAAATGTTCTAAGTGGTATAAAATGCCACTAGGGACAATTTAAGTACATAAAGAGATAAAATAATTATCCATATTATCCTTTTTTACAATAAGTTATCCATATTACCCTGATACATAATTTAAATAAAACCAGAACCATGTAATCAATAAGTAGGCTCCATGAGCCAGCATTGAGCTCCATGAGCCAGCATTGAGTATGAATCTGCCTTGTGTCATCTGGCTTCAAGAACCCTAATTATTCTCACATGGGCAAATTGTATCTGTAGATAATTTTATTAATAAAACTCATTGGCCTACCGTACATGATATCTATTACTGTCTTAAATGGACTGAGGATAATGGGCCTCAACTATTGGTACAATGCATCTTCAACTTTTTAAAGTACCAATACATTGTCTTACAAAAATACACACACAGTTCATCTCACTTGGGCCTTTTAAAACTTATTTTTTAGTTGGGCTAACAAAACTTTTTACCACCTGACTTGGGCTTTGAGATCCTTAAACGAAAACAGTGGCCTTTGTCCTTTGTTTTTTCAAGTAAGATGGTCTCACTCACCGACAGGGACGGAGGCACGGTATAGCCGGCTAGTGTGGCCGCCACCCTCAAACTCAGGTATAATTATAAAATTAGTATTAAAAATTTATAAAAAAAGTTACATATTTATATATTTAGTAGTGAAATTTTTTTTTTTTTCAATTTTCGCTCCTCAAAAATATATATATTTTTGAATTTATTATTAATATTAATGATATTTATGATAGTTATAAATTTTGATACAGAAATTCAAGTAAATTTTATATATTGAAATTATTAAAAAATAATATTTATTAATTTATTTAATATATAATAAATTAAAAATATATATTAGTTACTCGGGAAAAAAAATTCGCTACCCCAACTGCCAACTATGAACTAATATAACATAGAATCCTTCTATATCTATCTGTATATATTAATGAGATCAATGCAGTTCAAACCAACATTACAGGTAAATTAGCAAGAGGAAAAAACAGTGCAGTCTAAGTCAAGTATGATCTATTGATCAAACAAAACCAAACACATGCAATATGTTCCGTCATTAATAAATTCAGAAAAAAAAGTAAGATGTACGGCAGACTTTACACAACATTTGTTGCAGAAACAGATTAAAACGTTATAAAATCTAAAATATTAAAGAAAATCATAGCATACCTTTTATTATTGCCCAAGAAAATTAATACTCGTGATGATAATAAAAAAAAGTAAGAGAAAAATCTACTTTTTTGCTACATAAATAAACCACATCTAATCAAAATTAAAATCCTCCAACTTCTTAACTCACAAATGAAGAGACAAATCAAGCTTTTGATCTCTACTAACACTATCATTATTCCCACTAGTAGTGCTCACATTCCTATTTTGAAATGAACCTTCCTTGATAAATGCATTTCTTTGCCAGTTCATGAAGCTTTGCTGATCATCTCCTTCCATTTGATATGCATTACTATTCATGTAATTCCCACGGTAGAACACAAGATTATCAAATCGTGGAGCCCCGCCATTCGAACCCATTCGATCCGTAAATGGAGAGCCAGGTAATGCACAAAGATTAGCTGCATGGGCAGTTATGTAAAGAGAAGGATTGAGAAGTCCAAACTGATGGTTTGGAGTGAAAAACAATGGTGGAGTTGGAAAAGTTGAAGCGAGGTTGTAACTAGAAGAAGCTCTTTTGGCTTTTCTTGCTGCAGTTCTTTCTTTCTTGTGAGCATTTTGATGCCCTCCTAAAGCTTGTGAGCTATGAAATTTTCTTGAACAAAATAAACAGGGGAATGATCTTGCTGCTCCAGCTGTTGTTGAATCTTCTGCATTGTTATGAATGGGTTCAGCTTCCATATCTGCAACAATTAAAGAATGATATAAAAAATTTGATCTTGTAATAAGTTAGTAACATTACATGCAAGAAGATAAATGACCTTAAATAAGAGAGTTGAAGTAGTTAGTGTCTAGGCAAGAGGGACAAAGAAAATAAAAAAGAAACAATCAAAGTACATGTAAAGTGTTTGAGTTTGGCTTTTGAAGCTGATGATGATGTAAAGAGGGGGTATTTGAAAGAGTTTTTTGTGTTGGAAAATGTGAAGCCAAGGGTGGGGTGGGGTGGGGGTGGGGGTAGGGGTGTGTATTTATTAAAGGAGGGTAATGGTAATGGTAATGGCAGTAGAAATGCAAGAGGCTGTATGGGGTTGGGAACAGAAGATATAAGAAAGAGAGTGATAAAAAGGGAAGTATCCTCCAATAAGCTTATGATGCTTATGCATGGTGAGAGGGCAAAGAGAGAGAGTGATTGGTTTGGTCATTGGTATTTGGTGGTGGGAAGAGAGATGCATGAATTGGGAAATGGAATCTGTCTCTCTTTCCTGACAGTTTATCTGGTTTCATGGGCACTTACTTGGGCTTTCCTTTTTCTGCTTCTTTTTACAGTAAGTTTCAGTTTCTTTGTTTTTTAGTCCTCTCACAATTATGTATCTTTCCTATGAAACTGTTATTAAGTAGTATTTGTCACAAATAGTACATTACAATACTTCTTTTCTTCTGTGTTTTCAACCAATTTGTTTTTATTAGTGCATGGTAGCTAGATTCCACAGTCCTTTCTGCAGAACCTTAAAATCAGTGTCTCAAGGTTTGTCATGTCCATTTAAGACAAAGATAATGTTGGACAACTCATCAATATATGGTGAGTGAAATATTATTTCTTCTTATAAATATCTAAAGATTGATTAATTAATTTTATATGGTGAGTGAAATAGAAGTGGGGTTGGTACAATGAACCGGAGCATCAAGAGGGCAGAGGGAGGCAGTAAATGAAGTGGGGGGTAATCTGTAATGGAGTGGACAGTGGGCGATGCAAAGGATTGGGGTGAACTTAAAAGCTTGCAAAACAGTCCCCCACTTGGTCAGTAGTAGACTAGTAGTGGTGGCCTTCACATTTTAGAAGTGGCATAGCATTCTTTTCATTCTTATCACTTGCATACAAATGGCCTAAGCCGCACCCCTTTCTTTTCCTTTGGTTTTTTGGGTATTAGTTTGCAATTTTGTAGGTTATGGGGCTAAACGGTATAGGCACTAGTACTTTGTCATGGAAAGGATCATTGTTGCCCTTTTCTTCTGTACCATATGTAAAGTTCAACTGAAATTCAGATTTGTATCAGCTTTGAGAATTAAAAGTTGATTTCATTATGCAAAATTTGTACTGTATATTTATGTTATGACTATTAGCATTAGGGTAATATTCTGTTTATATACGGTGGGATAAGGATCAAGTGTACTGACTAGAACTCGCCACTTGTGCGGGCCGGGGGTCCGGGCCGGACCACACACGGGTTGGGCACTGATAATCTTAATATTGAACTTGATGTGGATCTCTCCACAAAGAAAGAAAAGAAGAAGAAAAATGATAAGAGAAGAACATGATATTTCAAAAGAACACGATCAATCCAGAAACGTGAACTTTGAATCTCAAATTGCTTAGATCAATCCAGAAACTAAGTAATTTGAATCTAACCATCAAAACAATCCAGTAATTGAAGTTTAGAGGAAAGAAAAACTACTCATAGTTTATCTCAAAATAAAAGTTTTATATCATCCATTGTATCTCTTAAAAGATTACATTAGACGTATATTTATAGACTTAGACAATTACCCAAACCCAATAGGATTCCGAGAGAAATTCAATATCAGCTTGAATTAGCCAATATCTGAATCCTTCCAGGAAACAAATTTAAAAACCAAATCCGAATAGAAAAAAGATAAAAACCAAATCCAAATAGGAAAATAAAATCATAAGTGCTTAAAATAAGAAAAACCCTTTCAAGTGAAAGGTAAAAACTTGCAAGCAAAATTCGAATTAATAATTATATAATAATCAGCTACTTGTCCAACTTCATGCATCGCTCCTTTATTCCTTATTGTCCAAGTAAGCTGCATAACCCATGTTTGCATCATCTCCAATTGAACATCACCACGAGCACACATAACCAAATCCAAATTAACATATTCATTCCTTGATCCTCATCATTTTCCTCTCCTTTGAAGAAAACTCGCCCTCGAGTTCTAAAGTATTTAAGAATAAGCACACAACGAGGTGATTTCTCGTAGAACTTGAAAGCTTTGAATTGCAATTTCATGACCAGTATCTTAGGAAGTAAACTAGAAAGAATAAGATAGTTTGTTGAGATAGGTGCATTCAACAAGTTCTCTACCCCTAGAAAATCAATGTGTTCCACGATGATGATGTTGTTTTCCTTGTACACAACCTCTTTAGTTTGGAACATATCCTCGAGTACCTTTTTCTCTTCAACCATGTCACGACACACAAGTTTAAGAGATGTATCTATTTGATTTTCTTCAACAACCAAGAATTTATCATCAAGTGACTGTCTTTCTTCATGCTTCCCTATCATAGCTTCTTTTGTAACTGGTTCATCCTTTTCATCCAAACTTGATGTAGTCGCCACATGTAACACATGGTAATCAACAACAAGATCCGCGACATTCTCCACACTGACAAAGTCTTCTTCTTTAGTTTCTTCTGAAATAGTAATCTCGTGAAGGGAAGACTTCAATTTCTCGTCTTGTTGAAAAGATTCAAATTCCAAAGTAAGATTGCATACATCATTACACGAGATATATGGACTTGATTTAACCTTTCGATAAATAGGCAAATTCAATCCACGAATAAATCTTCCAATTTTAATTGTTTCTGTCTCCTCCAAGTTACAAATAAGGCGCAATCTATAAAATTCAAAAGTATACTCAGAAACACTCATAGTACCTTGAGAGAGGGATGTCATCTTCATTATACATTCGAATTTATAATGCAAAGGAATATATTTTGCACGAAGTTTCTTCTTCAGAGATGTCTAAGTCATAATCTTTTCTTTTCCAGATCTAACTCTTTTTGTGTTTAGATTATCAAACCACAAGTCTGCTTTCTTTGTAAGTTTAAGCGCTGCAATCTTGAATATTCTCATCTCAGTCCAACCTGTATACGCAGAAATCTTGTCGACTTGTGTAACCCATTCAACAAAATCATCTATGCTACCCAAACCTGTAAAATAAGCAAGCTCTGATACCAAATTGATGTGGATCTCTCCACAAAGAAAGAAAAGAAGAAGAAAATGGATAAGAGAAGAAGAGGATATTTCAAAAGAACACGATCAATCCAGAAACGTGAACTCTGAATCTCAAATTGCTTAGATCAATCCAGAAACTAAGTAATTCGAATCTAACCTTCAAAACAATCCAGTAATTGAAGTTTAGAGGAAAGAAAAACTACTCATAGTTTATCTCAAAATAAAAGTTTTATATCATCCATTGTCTCTCTTAAAAGATTACATTAGAAGGGTATTTATAGGCTTAGATAATAACCCAAACCCAATAGGATTCCGAGAGAAATTCAATATCAGCTTGAATTAGCCAATATCTGAATCCTTCCAGGAAACAAATTTAAAAACCAAATCCAAAGATGTCCAAGTCGTAATCTTTTCTTTTCCAGATCTAACTCTTTTTGTGTTTAGATTATCAAACCATAAGCCTGCTTTCTTTGTAAGTTTAAGCGCTGCAATCTTAAATATTCTCATTTCAGTCCAACCTGTATACGCAGAAATCTTATCGACTTGTGTAACCCATTCAACAAAATCATCTATGCTACCCAAACCTGTAAAATAAGCAAGCTCTATACCAGGATCATAGACTTCATCACTATCTTTCACCTTAATTAAAATTTTATCCCATGCATCAAACCTCGATTCCGTTGAATTAACAAGCTTTTGAGTACGTTTATCAATCTCATCCAATTTTCCAAGTAATTTTCTGAGCAATTAATCTGTATCCATAAGAAAAATCTGGAAAAAAAATTGGTGAACAGTGCCCGTGAACAATGCCGATGAATAGTGCCCGTGAACAGTAACCCCGTGAACATTGCAAATGAACATTAATTTGTGAACAGTAACCCCCGTGAACAGTAACTCGCGAATAGTGATTTTTTTTTTAAACCTAGATCTCCCAACAATTAAGAAATTGGAGAAAAAACCTTGACTCTTGATACCAAATTGATGTGGATCTCTCCACAAAGAAAGAAAAGAAGAAGAAGAAAAGGGATAAGAGAAGAAGAGGATATTTCAAAAGAACACGATCAATCCAGAAACGTGAACTTTGAATCTCAAATTGCTTAGATCAATCCAGAAACTAAGTAATTCGAATCTAATCTTTAAAACAATCCAGTAATTGAAGTTTAGAGAAAGAAAAACTACTCATAGTTTATCTCAAAACACAAGTTTTATATCATCCATTGTCTCTTGTCATTGTCAAACCCCATTGTAGTGAGCAACAGATTAATAGGCTGATCCTCAACCAAATTTCCTTTCATATTCACATCAGAACTGGCCCGTTGAATTACGAGCCGGGCTCGGGCCGGGTTTAAACCGGAAAATAATAACTCGTAACCGGTACACGAATAATTACAGTTACGAGCTGAGCGGGCTTTGTACGAGCTGTGCGGGTCGAATTGTGCAAAAGCAGCAAGAGACTCCTATTTCCTAGATATTAAATACTAGTAATATATATATATATATACACACGTAGTGTAGTGAATAGTTGTAGGTACATATTAATATAATTTTAGGTTTTCAGTTGTATGTGGCAGAACTTTTAGTGGTTTGCGCGTGCACGTACCCGCGGGCTAGTAGGTACATATTAATTAATATAGTTTTAGGCTTCGAGTTGTATGTGACAGAACTTTTAGTGGTTTGCGCGTGCATATACCCGCGGGCTGTGCGGGCTGTACGTGCTACACGGCTCGTGCGGCTCGTTGTTCATGCGGGTCGGGCCGATCCCGATTCTCTAATTCTGTATTTGTATTCGGTTCGTTAATTTTAATAAATTATGCGGGTTTGAACCGACCAAATTTGGGCCGAATAAATCCGATTTTCCGTACGAGCCGATCCCGAGCGGGTGATTGAAACCCGCACAAAGGACCGGCTCTAGTACTGAATCATGAAACATGCAGGAAGCCATAATAAATGATATGGGAGGTAATCTTTAATGGTCAGCGGTCACTGTGAAATGTTGCTATGTTTATAAAGGTTGAAATATTAATTAAGACCGGGGTCGGCCCTCGGGTTGGGGCCTGTAGGAGGCCTCGGTTGAAATTAGTTTCGAGGACTTTAACGTATATAAAACCCCGTACATGTTAAATGTTGTGAGCTATCGATGCAAGTCTTGTTCATCGATAATCAATGACACTCACTTGTTTAAACATTAGGGGATGTAGATGCAAATAGAAATGTACAAAAATCGGATTGGATCGGGTTTTGCAAAATTTTTTACTTTTTGAAACTGGGTCGGGTCAAGCTTTTTTTAAATCTTTTTAAATTTGATTGACCTTGGCTGAATTTCGTTCAAAATAATTAGGCCCGTTTAGACCCGCGGATCGGGCCGGATCAAGACGGGGTCGGGCCGCTAGATTTTTTCAAATAATTTTAATATTAAATATTTTAATTTTTGGTAATAATTTATGATTTTAGAATTTTTTTGATGATATTTGTAAATTTAGACTTTTTTAATGCATACACACTCTTAATTAGATTTAAGAACAAATTATTCATATTATATCTTAAAATAGTTTAGAATTTTAAATTTACAGCTTGGTAATTCGATCTCAATATTAACAATAGGTGTTCTCGTAAATATAAAAGATGTGTAACTATCGATTCTGTAAAGATCTTATTAGAAACCCCTAGTTTTTACCCGGTGTGCATCTAAAGGATAGCGGCTGCGAGTTATCTATGATAAAAAAATTAGGATTTTTATTCGAAATTATATTCAATTATAAAATAAATTTGGGTAAGGCATAATTTTTCTGATACTTTATTCAAATATTTATTAAAAAATAATACAAAATCTGGGCTTTTAACGGGCCGGATTAGACCGGATCTGATTGTTATCCAAATCGTACGGGCTTTTGTCCGGATCAGATCTAAATCCGGATCAAGCTTAAATCTGGACTTTTACCGGATCGGGCCGGGCCGAATTTTTACAAAAAATATGTGGCCCGTTAAGGTCCGCTGGTCAAATCGGATCGGACCGAATTTTAACTGATTTTTTTCCGGATCAGATTAGACGAATTTTTTGGATTTGGATTTTTTGTGCACCTCTAGCAGCAAGTGATGTAGGCTTGTAAGTTGTAAGTTGTAAGGTGTAAAGAAGGAAACCTATGGTTTTTCTACTGCTACATTCAACGTTCTACTTGTTATCTACTCCATGAAAACAATTTAGTGAAACTTTTAGGCCCACGCGAGTAAGATGGTCTCCTGCTGAGATAACAAGAGTAGGATCGTGTACGGGGTACACTACTCACGGACATATAAATTGATGAACTAATAATTATACGTTTCTGTAACATTTCATTTGCCTTAGTTCCAAGGGCTAAATTCTCTTCTATTTCCAACGCATTTTATGTAAAAAAAATTAGCTCTTGGCTAGGGCTGCATATGGGTCAGATTGATCGGGTTATAGGTGATTTTACAACCCGACCAATTAAATCAGTTTAAATTTTTTTAAGGTAACCTGTAAAATATAAGTTCATAATTCAATTTTACGTGTCGTGCATCGGTTTGGGTCGGGTCGATTTGGATCGGTTGAATGATCCGATAAAAAAAGTTTCAATACTATTTATTATCGCTCATTTTGAAAATTTAAAGAAAAATGAAATATGTATAACTTTTAATAGTACTAATATTTAAAATTGATTAACATCATAATTTTAGTAATATATATCATATCGTAAATCATATATATAGCCAAATAGAGTAACTATACATCTATAAACGAAAACGAATATGCAAAGATAAATGGAACAAATAAATTTCTATCATATTTACTAGGAATCTTTATACGATATTGGAGATGGAAAAAAGAATACAAAACTCATTTAAGATATTGTAATAGTTACGTGAAAACATATGAGAAAATATGTAAATATATATCAAACTTAAAGAATAATATAAAATTATGGGTGATATTTTAATGAAACAAATTGGGTTAGGTTAGGGTAAAAATAATTGTAACCCAAACCCAACCCATTTATGTCGGATTGACCAAAAAACAATCCATTTATATTTCGGTTTATGTTGAGTCGGGCTTTTCGGGTTAAAAATGGTTGAGTTTTATACTTGGGTTTACTTTAGGTCGGGTTTTTCGGGTTAAAAAATGATTGAGTTGAGTCAGTTTGATCAATTTGCTCAACCCACTTACGGCCCTACCTGAGGGCACCAAACACGGTTGACACCACCAGTAGTAATGGGTTGTGACGAGATGTGGAGACTGAAACTGAAATTGTAAAACATTAGAAACCAAATTAATCTCATGACTTGAAAAGAAACAACTCTTCCAGACTTGCACTCTGCACACAGCAAGAGTGTTAACTACGGAAGCCAAGACCAGTATCAGTAAATTTAGTAAATGAGGAGCTGATTTGTCAAACAGTAAATGTACTGGATTTCAAATTTTATGTAGCTGTAATGTTATATATAGGAGTATTCTGACAATCTCCAGGCCAAAGTCATTAATCTAGTTGAGTTTTTCCTTCATATTCCTTGCATGTTCTGCAAAATGACGTGTAGAAAGAAAGTAACACAAAACATATACACAACATTCAAAAAGAAAAAACCATCCCCCCAATACTTGATGCAGAATCAGAATTGATCCTGAGATGCTTTTGTTATCCAGGCCGGGCCATCAAAGAGTGAGGGGTTTCTAGAAGTGTATCAAATTTACAAGTTTAATCAAGCAATTACCGGTACATTAATACAGAAATCAAGAGTTGAAGATGAGTACCTTATATATGAAAACGGATCAGAGAAAGTGGACGTGAGTACGAGGCAAGTCAGTCAACGTCTATATGGACTTGATTCTAAGTTCACATTTAAGTCGCATTAGCTGCTTGGCAACATCTCCACCAGTTAATGTATAAGAGGCCAATTTTCTATCCTATTTTTCCTCAACCACATTCCACAATCCCACACTGCGATCTGCATTTGACAATAATGCACTACAAGGGTTTTAAGCAAGAGTCTGATCTCATCAGATAAATTCTGTAAACGCTTCTTTAATGACCAAAACACAAGGTCGAAAAGAAAATAGAGCCCAAGACTGAATGTGCAATAATTTACTCATCATCTTCTAAATTAGACGGTCATAAAATGGGAGTATTTTCGAACTTATCCATTGCATCATGTTCTAGGTCTGCCTTATTAGCCTCCAAACCTTAGCCACCTATATCTGTATGTTATGCAAAAGATTATGGTAAGGCTTTGAATTATGAAAATTATGATATTGATTGCTCCTCTTGTTCTAGAACGAAAATTAACCTTGAATTAGGTTATAGTGACAGATGTATCTCTACAAAATCACTAGAAATGGTTAGTTTTTGTTTCTCAGTAATCCTCTAGGCGCCTCAACCAAAAAATTTACAATAACTACATAAATTTTCAAACTACAATTAATCTGGCATAAAAATCCCCTAAGGCGGAGCGAGTGAGATATCACTACACCTTTAAAGCCAACATAACGAGCAAGTAAAATGACATTATTAATAATAGTCCAACAATAATTCCCACAAATCAAACCAAACACACACTGTACAGATGACCAGACAAGAACCAAACCAAACACTTTCTTCTGTTTTGTTCTTTGCCTTTCCTTTTATAAAATAAAGACATCAAGATAACTGGTGCCTTAATACAGGGCCATGAAGGGAATTGAAACCAAGTTCTTGGACAAGATGGGAGGTCCTATAGACTGTTCTGCACAAAAGCAGAAAGAATTGTAATAAATACCAAAATGGTGATTGCAACTCACTATTCCTGGGCAAAAAAAATCAAGCCTGGAAAGAGATAAACTACCAGATTATGCTGACTATGACCGATTTTCATTAGATCTATATCGTGTCAATCGTCGCCGTCTTCTTGGGATTGGAGACGCATCTTCGTTTGTATCACTTAATATATTCACATCTGAATCATTGTCGTCATCGTCATCGTCATCGTTATGTGCTCCCAGCAAATTTCGACCCCATAAGTATCTTCGTCCAGATCCATTTGAGCGCCGAAACCTAGTTGTTGAGCCCCTAGACCTTCCACTTCTTCGGTCACCAGCATGATCCATTGAGCCAAGCATCTGAAACAAGAAAAATGTTGTCCACCACGGTCCATCATGTTCACCACGCTCACCAGAACCCCTTTCTCTCGCACCAGGTGCTCTTTCTCCATTTTCAATTACATAGTCCCCGAACACAACAGCTCCTGGCATGGCTGTACGAATGGCGCTGACAATATCACCATAGTCTCTCTGATGCTCAAGGTGGCGCCATGCCTGTTCTCGAACTGGATCAATATCAGAGGGTCGGACTGATGGGTGAATTCTTCTGGCATGTCTACGCAGTTCTCCATAGCTACCAGAGAATGAGCATGTTTCACGAGAGCAACTCCGAGACTTCGAATTGAGATACTTTCTGGCCTCTTCAACAACCTGCCAGCCAAGTACATCCCCACGGCATAAAGGGCATCTTAAATTTGACCTTGCTTCTGAAGAGTTCCTATCATTGATCTCCGCATTAACAATCCTTCCGGATATATCAGAGCCTCCACCTTCCATATCTCCTCCTGGCCTTCCAAAGTGCCTACTAGCAACATTGCTTCTACTCTCAACTGATCTTCCAGATATATCTTCAGATGCTATGGCATGATTAGGAATTAGATTCTGAACACGAACTGTGGTAGAGTCACTTGTGTTATTTCTAGTGTCCCTATGCTGATCCCTGGGTAACAATGCAGGTGGAGAGGTGCTGTTCTCATCCTGTGCTTTGAGTTTTTTGAAACGATCCAAACAATTTGAATGTCTGTAACTGGTGTCGCAGATGTAAGATCTGCAACCCTTACTGTAGGAACTGCACAAAAGAAGAACAGCATTGTGGGGGTGGTCCATGCAAATGGGGCATGAAGCTTCATCCCATTCCTTGTGGAGGGCATTACTATCTACATCATTTGATAAGCTTCGTTTTCTACTAGCCATCTATGTTTCACTGAATCAATGTAGTATGTTGCTCAAATATTGAAATGATCAAGACAGCAGTGCTAGCCCAACAAGAGCATGGAAACAAGGAACTGAATGTTAATTAATAAGTACTAAAATAACTTATGTTTCACAAATACACAGGTGAATCCTGAGAATGAACTTCACATTCTTCATAAGTAAATGGAAGTAAATTACTCAATGACGTAACATCAGACATTTTGTTACCAAATACATCCAGATGCTTAGCAAAAAAAGTCAAAAAATTATCTCAGCAGAGCATTGTTTACTGTCAGAGACAGAATGTGGGAATAAAATGGTAGCAAATTAATCACTTGCAACCCCCCCCCCCCCTCTTTCTCCATGTTTTACTTCCTTTAAAGATCCAACATCTGCAGTTTGTTGTTGACATTCTATACACTTGTCCTTTTGGCTAAGTAAAAAAATGGGTTAAATATCAAAGTGGTCACCGAAGTGGAGGTGATGTATCACTTCGTTCACTGATCTTAACGGGGTATCATTTCAATCATTAAAGTCACAATAAATATCAATCAAGTACCTCCAAATTTTAGTTCAAAGAGTAAAAATATTATTTATAGAGTTTTACACCTTGTTCTTGAATGCTACCACAACCAAGTAAAAAGTTATGACTTCTAGTATTTATGACAATATATTTAGATTTTATCAATTTTGTTTACTATTTACTTTTAATTAAAACAAAAATAATAATTATATAATAAAAAATAAATAGTAAATAAACTTTATAAAATCTAAATATATTATCATAAATACTAGAAGTCATAACCTCTTACTTGGTTACGGTAGTATTCAAAAATAATGTGTCAAACTCTATAAATAATATTTTTACTCCTTGAACTAAAATTTGGAGGTACTTGATTGATATTTATTGTGACTTTAGTGATTGAAATGATACCCCGTTAAGATCTGTGAGTGAAGTGATATATGACCTCCACTTTAGTGACCACTTTGATATTTAACCCGTAAAAAAATACAAGTACAATAATTGAGGTGCTTATACAAAAGTTACAAGTAATCACAAGTACCACTTCGATAACAAATCCGTTCCCAGGCCAAACAATGTTCCTATATATTTTAAGTAAACTTGAGGTGACCAGAAACTACAAACAAAAATATACCAGTCTTTTTACAATAATAACACTATTCAATGTCATATTCACAAACTTAGCAAAAAAAAAGTCATATTCACAAACCCATAAACATCTAAAAATAACGATCATGATGCTGCACTGAGACGATAAACAACTACATTAAATAGATGTTATATGGTCTATTAAGATCTTTATTAAGGTGTTAGTAGAGTTGGTAACTTACCAAGCTACCCTGGTACAAGAGCTCAGGTAATATTGGAGTCCCAAAAAAACCTGATTCACTCAATACTCTCAAAAAAATTATTTGGACACTAAGGTTAGATATTTTCCCCAAAATATGATGGCTCCTAGAGATCCCCCCTTCCATTACCAAAAAAATGGAATTATCAATGAGAAGTACCAAATATATAGGATCCAACTAAGCCTTTCTACTAACACCTCGAGACCTAAACCAAACAGTTTTAAAAACGGAGAGTGGAGCATCGGGTATGCTTCACTGCTAAAAGACCATAGAGTATTCTTACAAACTGATAAAAGACAAGCAGACACAATTCTATAAGTACCCAGCAGTTGTGGAATTTTTCAAACCCAAACAAGACTCAAGAGAATGACACAAACACAAACAAACACACACACATAAACAAAAGAGTGTATACATGATAAGATCAGTACACTCGAGAATAATACTTAAATTTATTTAAACTTAACAATATAACATAATATGTAGAATAGATATTACACAAATGTCATATTATTAAGATAATATAAGAAATCTAACACTCTTTCTAACATGATCTTTTAACTTTTCCTACTTTCGGTTTACACAAACATAAAGCAGAATATAATATGTGGACCCACCAAAAGCCCGACATGCAATAAAAAAATGTAGAAACTAAAACACGAATAAAGTTTCATGTCGTGTACAAAATGAAATACACAACAGCATGGCTACATTCCATCAATACCACCACCATACAAAAGTGCTCTTAGTTACCAACCCTAGAAAGGTAGGGGCCCAGCCCAAAAAGAAAGCTTTCTGGGCAAATAGTCAAATATATCTAGATCTAGATTACATGAAAGTCACTACCTCCAAACATTCCAACGCAAACCTGATTCTAGATTGGAATTTAGAGGATAATTAGAGACTGACCAAGCTGCAGTCTCATGATTTTTACCTCAAGTACCCCGTTGTGTTTCAACTTTCAAGAACATATTCAATTACTTTGACCATTCTCATATACACCGCCACTGTCGTAAAAGCAAAAAGTCATAGCAAATGTGCCTTAACCATATCTAACATTTTTAACTAGTTTACAGCCTTGAAGGGAAGTCTGTCACCGTCTTAATTATAAGGTGATAGAGGGTGGACTTCCCAGCATAATAGACGTCCACAGGAATTTGTGGATCACATTGTGGAATCGTATTTTGCTTAGATCAGTCACCTCCATCTGTAACTGATGCAAACCCGGGAACAATAACATGATATCATAGTAATCAGTACTCCTAGCTCAGGTTTATCAAGGTTAAGTAATGTTGACTCTCACTATTTTCTGACAAAGTTGCAAAAAAAACATATATACAAAGCACGAGCTTAATGTTGACTCACATATAGACACATTTTGTATCTTGTGGCTGAAATCGATGATTTAGGCAGAAGTTTAAAATTTAACACCACATGTGTTAGTTTAAACATATACACCAAGTGTGTAAGTGTGATTAGTCCAGCGATATGTTATATGTTTATTTACTGAATAAAAAAAGCCCCAGTTCAAGAATACATACAGGTAATCAGAGTAACACAGACACTCACCAAGAGGAGGCAAGTTTAGAACAATGTCCAAATATGAGCTTCGGTATCTTGGTGAGACGATCAGGGTAAGCACACAACGAAAATAGATTCCTTATGCAACCTTACAGTATCCAAATGTAAGTCCACGTGCAATGCTCCAAAGCCTTTAACATATAATTCAGAGAAACAAAATTCTAATAACCTTGAAGCAAAACAGCCTTGAAAAAGAAATTTTTAGACTCTTATCTTTTGTCAGAATCACCAATCACTCATAAGACCTGACCTGCACTTGTTCCATAGAATATAAGCGAAAGCCATTTACATAGTATTGTGGTCTAAAAATCCACAAATATATTAATCATTTTTTAAAGAAGAAATAGTAAACTTTATTTCAAAGGATGTCTTAAGGCAAAGGTTTATAGAGTACAAAACATCATTGGAGATAGAATTTAATAAATTATAAGACAAATAAGGGAGAACGCTGACATAACATACCCATTTCACCACAATACTTGTTCTTTTAGAACATATCAAGGACACTTTACCGAATTATAACTAATAGCATTTGCTATATCATATATCACCATGCTAGATTTAGCACATATACCGCTGAAACTACATTGTTCCATGCATATGCCATTTTCTTTCTATATAATTATTAATTTGATCATTTCTAAAAAATTATGATAGCTATAAGTTTTATTTAAAACAAACAAGCAACCCTTGATTTTAAAGTAATAAAAGAACAAATTGATACTTAAACCTCAACAAAAATACAATAGACACGAAACCTAAAAAGGAAAATATATAGAAATCTATTTTAATCCATCAGATATTGAAAATATTGTTAACACCGTGTACTATGTTCACAACATTCATAGGTCCACAGAGAGAGTCACTATAAATTTCTGTCAAACCAAATTAAATTTTGACTGGATGTTTTGGCACCAACAGAACAATCAAAAGTGCAGAACAAATGATTCGTGCGGATTGCGGTTCTCACTTAAAACTTAAGCCTATATATAAACAGATCAACAATTTAGTCAAAATTCAACTTTTTTTCAATCTTTCTAGAAAATAATTCAAAATTAAGATCAAGCAACAACATATAAGAAATAACAATTAATTCGATTCTCCGTCAATTAAACCCTACTTTAATCCACAAAAAAATATAATTCCATTAGAATCAAGAAATTTTGCTTATATACAGAGACATACACAAACACACAAGTCTTCAAACAGCAATCTGATGATTAATTAAAAAAAAGACAGATCAAAATATAAAGCCCTAAAATATGAAAATTTAAGAAATCAAAGGCACGAAATTACAAGAATTTGTGTTCTTCACGCAGGGATTGAATTGGAGTTGATTAGATTGGGATGAAGAATTGCGTGAAATTGAGGGTTGTAGATTGAATTATTTTGATTTTGTTGTGTGTATTGTAACCGACGAAAGAGGGTTGAATAAATAGAGAAAAGAGTTTTACGTTAATGGGATTTCTGTATCTCTTTTTGTTTTGATGGGAAAGATCAACCTTTATAAATGCTTTTTAATTTTCTTGGTATATAAATTAGTATACGTTTTTTAAAGGGAAGTAATTTTATACCATTCAAAATTATTTGAATCATTTCTTTATGCAAAATGGAGATATTTCTTTATGGTTCACGTTCATCATCAAATAACACATTGTATAGCTTATGATGTACTACTCACAAACAAATCATGTTTGTATTGACTACAAGAATTAATTAAAACTGATATTTAATTTTAAAAGGAGAGTTTGTGTGTCTATACTTGTTACTCCCTCCGTCCCGTTAAACGTTGCCTAATTTGACTTTCGGTACTGTTCACGGTAAGCGATTGACTACTAATTTACGTCTAATCTATAATATCAAACATAGTCATGAGTGATCTCGTTGGATTCGTATTTATCAGTACTTTAATACAATGAAATTTTTATATTTAATACTAATACGAATTTAAAGATATTAGCAATCAAAAGTGTGTATTGGCAAACGTGTCCAATACAAATAGGAAACGTTTTTAGGGACGGAGGGAGTATAATTTAAGATTGAGTTACAGAAAATTTTAAGTAGAAAAGTAAAAGCTATCTCAGATCAAATAATATATATATGTATATAATAAACAGGTAGAACTAAATTGGGGTCAGTTTCTAACATTCATTATTCATTATGGGTGGGGGTCTGATTTTCCCGAAAACAAACTTTCTGAATTTGTATATGCGTTATCAAGACGGTTACCAACTCCATCCTTGCATACCATATCATCCATCATCATTTCATTACATGGCATTAAATTGACACAAACACAGACAAGTCCCCATGCAGAGATGGAAAATGTGTATAAATAGCGATGGGTCACTTATGGGGTCACGGTCTGATTTTGATATTAGTCAATGGACTTTGAAGCGGATTAAAAGGTTTGGACTTGTTTTGATCTTGTTTACTTATTATATTGTTTGGACTTTCGATCAACGTCATGACCTAGAATTCCTTCAAACTGGAGCACCCTTTCGATACACAAAACCCTTGTCAGAGGCAGAGGAGAAGATTGCTTGATCAAGTAGTGAAAGCTTGGTTTAACTGTCAAATTGGAATCCAAGAAAATCTTTCATGTCTAGATTTTAATCTCCAAAGATGATCATTACCCTTCTTCTTTGCAAGGATTAGGGCGGCCCATATAATCGATTTTTTAATAGTTTTTGTCATTTCTGGAGAGATGTTAATCTGCTTAATGCTTAGTAAGGCCATTTTGGGAAACGAGATCGTTTTGGTGGATGTCCAAGTTCATATTTCAATCTTCAAAAAAGTTATTTTCTTCTCCATGTTAGTCATGTCCATATATTCGAGGATTGTTAAATGCATTTGGAATTAGCTAAGTCGTATGTGAATAATGTCATAGACACAGGTTTGTCTCGCCCTAATTTTTTAAATTGTGTTATCAAATTTTATTCTTTTAGTTAAAAATTTTACACTCTTTATATATCGTGCACATACACACACAAACCGAGGGTCTTTTGGGAAATAACCTCTTCACTCTTATGAATGAGCGGAAGGCTGCGTACATCTTACCCTTCTCAGACCCTGCGAAAGTGGGCGGATATACTGGTTATGTTTGATTTGGTTTATATAAATGGCAGTGAAAAATGTGTTTGCCAATTTTATTTTTTCAACCCTAGGCAATAGTTTAGGAGGACTCGTGTTAAGATCACACAACACAAAATCATAAACAAATAATTTAGTTTTTTATGAGATTTTTTTTTAAAATAGTTCTTAAATATATACGTATAACATGTATATTTAATAACCTTGTTAAAAATAACATGTGACCCTGCATATACATAAGAACACAAAACAAAAAATCATGAACTCCCCAAGTATTTTTTTATCGAAATATATTAGATTTCTCAAATTAGTTTATAAACTGTTCTCAAATGTTTACGTGTAACGTCTATAATTTTATAACTTTGTTAACAATAAGACGTAATCCCGCCAAATTAAAGCATGTGTCATGACACGTTATTCATAAAAATTTCGAAAATCAATTATGCATATTAAGTGATGTGCCAAAAATAAATATTTTAAACTGCAAACGCACAATTTTCGTTTTAATATTTTAGATTCGTTCTGCAGAGACTAAATATTTTTCGCAAAACCTTAATTTTCAATTTAGGAAAATTAGACCAATTTAATTTTGAGAGGTGAGATTTATTTCCAAAACTAATTTAATTATTAGAATGAATTTGTCGAGACATTGTAAAATTTAACCAACTAAATATACAAATGTTAAGTATTAAATTAATACTAGCGTAAAAACTGGTGCGAGCCACGGGTCTCCATATATATTATAATATTATCTCGAACGAGTTTGTATTTATACATATTTAATTTTTTAATACGATAAACGATCATTTTAACTTTCACTAGATTGTCATACTTTTTTCCATACATACTATTAAAACGGTATTAGATAACTTTAGCGGTGAAAACTTATTTTTTATCATATAGTTCAATTTTAACTTATCCCAATAATTTTGAGATTAGATATTTATCGAAAGCTATGTGATTCTAATTAATAAAAAAATCAAAACTATATCATCATAACAAAAATATTTGAAATTATTTGTAGGATATTTATCGGGTCACTTCGGGGTCGGGGATTACTATCCCTGCCATGGATTCTTTTCATTACCGATTCTTGCCAGAACGGGGAATCCCACGGGGATGCGGGAAATAAATAAAATTAATAATTTTGTATTTTTAGTATATTTTTTAAATAAAAATAATCTACTAATTCGTAATACATAAAACACTGATAATATCTCATATTTTTAATATCAAATCATATTAAATCTGATTTATAATATAAATGAATGACAAAATAAAAATATATATTACATATAATGTAAAAATTAGAACGATAAAATTATAGATTATTTTAAAATTATTATAATTTTTTAAATACTACTCCCTCTGCCCCTCCCATTTGTTTACACTTTTCTTTTTTGGATGTCTCTTCCAATTGTTTACATTTCAAAACTTTCCAAAAATAGTAAGGTTTTTATAATTTTTAAAATAACTACATCCACTACTTCTCTCCACTATACCCATTTTATACATATAATATTAATCGGTCTCACTACTTTACTCACTTTTTTAATTTTTCTCCACTATTTTATCATTTTTCTTAAACTCCGCGCCCCACCCAAATGTAAACATTTGGGAGGAACGGAGGGAGTATTTTTTATAAAACTTTATTTAATAAAATGTATAAAAAGTTCATACCGCGTCCTAATATATATATATATATATATATACACACACAAATCGGGTTTGATTAAGAAAATTTATAAAAGTGAAGTGAGTGAAACAAATTGGAAATGAATATGAGGTGGGTAAAACAAATATGAGATGGTGTCATTTTTAAAATTTTATAATAGAACTACAAAAACTAAATAAAAAAGAGGCACGTAATAATATAAACCAACATTTTATTTACTCAAAAATTAAAGTAATAAAAACGAATTTGATAAAAAGGGAGGATGTAGGTTATCTAATAAAAAATTTAAAGTTAACTTAAGAAGTGATGTAACGCAATGGTAGTCACATGAAATGTTTAAATAGGAGGTCTGGTGTACAATTATTAGGAGATACAATATTATACTTAATTTTAACATAAATTATATGAGGATGGCATTTTTTATAAATTTTCAACATATAATGACAAAATTGTAATTTGACACTCAATTTATCATTTATCCTCTTTTAATATATAGAAGGAGATGATTCGAAATACATTAACAAAAGATTTAATGAGATAGTAACAGAGGCAACAAATGGACTTGGGCTAACAATTATTAAACAGACTACTAAAATTAATCCATAAAAGACTCATGCTAAAGCGTGCTGCAATAAAAAGATCTAGAATAAATTGGGCCAGAAAATTGAACTGGGCCAGGAGGGGAGAAAAGCAAGAAATTAAAAATCTCCAAGCACACTATGTAACTAGCAATATACACGAGCAATTTTATTAACATTAATTATCATTACTAAATACCAATGTTAATATAAATGACAAGTTTAGTTTAAACAAATTAATGCTACTAACATGTTACTAACTTGAACCTATTAAGAAAAATTAAAAGATGCATGGGCTAGAAATGAATTTGGGCCTAAAGTGTATCCTAACAAATAGAAATAAATCAAAAGAGATCTTGATCAGTAATTAAAACTGGCATGTATTATAACACTAAAAGAGGGAGATTTAATACTAATGTAAATTGAATCTAAAAATTAATGCGTAAATTTAATTAACTACTTAAAACAATCATAATGCAAGTTTAATAAAATGCTAAAATAGTAGGAATTGGATTCTAAAATAACGGCTAACTAGAACAACAATTCATGAAACAATTATTAAATAAAAAAACAACTAAGCACCGATGATTATTTAAGAAACTAAGGACATGGTGAAAATAAAATATAGGTTAACAAAGTGAGAGTAATGTAAACAAGTCAATAGACTTGGCAACGTTCTTTGTTGTGTACAAACCTTTCATGTATTTTTGTATTTTCATGTACCAAAACTTAAACTCGAACCCGACCCAGATTTACATTCGTGTACCAATTTGGTGACACTAACTCGGAACTAATATATTCTTGTTCACCTGCTTTAGTACACTAAAGTACACATATTATATACGAAAAAAAATTAATTGTTAAAAAATGTACTAGATAATTAAATGGTGAAGTGCTCACTCACGTAGTTAAGAAATAATAAAATATATTTTAGTATTTATGAATATATATGTTATTTAGAATAGGTAATATTCATATTTGATATTTAGTATATATATGTATATTATATTTTTAAAAAATATAATTATTTATTTATTCCGTGTACTTTCGTTCTGTGTCGTGTACGTATATCGGAAACCCAAACCCGACATTAATTATATTCGTGTTTTTTCGTGTTCGTGTACAAAATTTTCGAACCCAAGCACTAATTATTTGTGTCGTTTAGTACCGTGTTCACGTGTCGTATACTAGTATTGTCAGGTCTATATGCGAAGCACAGGATGTGAGAATGATGTCGTCAGAACAGAAAGCAAAACAAACAAAACATGTGAATGACGGTAACTCATTGAACCCGTGAACCCCAACATAAATTATTTTTATATCGGAATTTCACCGGAAAAATAAAGTACGAAAAGGTAAAACATCAAAAATAGTATATCCAAAAATTTAACCCAAATACTAGCACTACAAATTAGAGGGCTCCTTTCAAATCTTCAAGTATGTAACTTGTGAGATTTTAAAAGATATCATAACCTAATTAATATGAAGAAAACAAGATTTAAAAACAAAGAAGTAGGGAAGAAGATGTAAATAATAGAAAGACTTGATTAATATTAATTGAAAGAGTGCTTACAAATATTTGAGAGCTACTACAATAAAAATGAAAACTAGATCTAGAATAAGAGAAAAGAGAGGTTTTTACTAAAATTAGATTAACTAAGATAAAACTAGATGTAGAATACAAGGAGGAAATGGGGGTATTTATAGCTTAAAAGTAGAGTTTTGGGTACAGTTGGGTAAATCTTGGCCATCCAAGTGAGAGGTGGTTTTGTTGATCTTGACCCTTGATTTCCACCAACACTTTCTTTTGGATTTTTCTTCAAGTTACTTGATGACATTATATTTCTTCTATTTTTGCCATTTTCTTCTATTTTCTTCATATTTCTCATTTTTCCAAATATCTACAAAATAATGAGAATGCAACAAAAATAATTTATTAAAAAATACGAAAGCAAGCAAAAATAGGTATAAAATTATGCAGAAATATGTGATTATCACTAAGTATCACCCTTTTTTATCACCAGCAAATTCCTTTTCCCGAAATAGAGTTGTTCAAAAAAATCTAATACAAAATACCAAAAATCACACATTTACAATCCTATGTATTCATGTACCCAACCTACAATTCTTTTTTTTTTCTAACATTAAGAGTTATGAAAACTAACTCGGATAAGATTAAGAGTGTTATGGCTAAAAAAGTAGGGTGTATTTAATGCTGGTTCGTGAGTTCAAGACTCTAGTTGACTGCTCTTGTGTTTCGTGACTCAATCTGACTTCACAAGATGCCTACCTACATTGATGTATGCTAAGGATCAAGTCAAAAAACATAGTTCCGAATGGTGGAGTGAGACCCTTTATATAGGCATGGGTAGCCTTGAGTTTGATTAGGGTTATGAGACTTGGTGGACAAGTCTCAGATTTAGAATGGGTTTTGGAGTCCTAAAAGGTAGGAGTTTTCTTACTAATTGAATTGTATGACTTAAGAACTACTCTTTTAAGAGTTGGAGTCTGATTTGAACTTACTCTCTCAGCAACAATCTGGGCTGATTTATGACCTACGAATTTAATGATAAATCCTTGGTTTGAGAGCCCCTAAATGTAATATCCCGTATTTTTAGAATTATTATAATTATTATTTGAATATATATATATGTTCTTTTATGATTTAGAAGGAATAAATGGTGGATATTTTATTCCTGTTTTGACAAGTTGGTGTTATTAAATGGTAATGTGCTAATTGTTAAGTGTTGTATCGATCCTTGTTAATTTCTGAAAATATTTCTTTGAATGTATTATTTTCAAAAGTTATTTGAAAGTCAATCTTATTGATATCGGTAAATTGAATTTGTTTTGAAATATCCGGGAAATATTGTGCAATTATTTTATCAAAAAATAATTATTATGTGATTATTATGGGAGTTTTGGTGAATTATCTGATGATTGATATTTATATTTGGGTATTTATATGTGATATAGTGTAAGAGTTTTATTTTTAATATGTCCAGAATAAAGTATAGATAATTATGGTATTTTCTGGTAATTTTTGGATCGTTATATGATTTTATAATGATTTACAGATTTAATAATTATTTTTCGTATAATTACAAAACTATTTTATAAAGTCGGGAATCGTCCAACTTCAACCGTTTTTGTGTTTTTACAACCCGAAACTCTTCTAAAAACTCCTTCCTAACCTAATCTGGTAATTCTAGACATTTTTCATTTTTTAACTTTTTCGATCCGGATTACGTTTTGACCTGTACGAGACCCGGCGTAAAATTTTTGATACGCTAATCATTTTATAGATCGATAAAAATTCGTATTCTCAAAAGGCGAGATTTTATTATCTTAGTTGCGTATAAAATATTTTATAGGAAACTCTGTTTTGATAATTATCCAAATCTGATATTAAATAGTATTGTTTTATAGTTACTTAACGACTAAGTAATCTATTTTCAGATATTTATTTACATAAATACTTGAATTGTCTCTAGAATTGTTTTTATGGTTTTATAATTACAATAAGTGTTTTTGGGATTTTACAAAATTTAGAAATCAATATTTCATCAATTATTTAGCTCTGTATGAATTTCTGATTGCATTTATTGGTAAAATCCGTATTTAATTCCAAAATTCTTCAAAAATTACGAACTGATATTTTGTGAAGTTTATAATATTCTGAGAATTTTAAAATTTCTTTGGAAATTTTTGGGATTATTTCGATTAATATTCATTCGCAAATTGTACCGTTAATTAGATTAAAATGATGTGGAGATAGGCTTGCAGTCAGAAACAAGACGCGTGTCGGATGTTTAAGCTACATTTGCTGCATGTCCTTTTATTTTTGGTACGTGGCAGCTGTTGGGTTGCAGTTAATTAAAAAAAACAGAAACCCCCCTTCTCTTTCCACCGCTGTGGTCTCACCCTCTCCCCGATCTCTCTGTTCGCTGCATATCTCTTCTCTCCCTTTTCTACTTCCTTTTCTCTCCTACAAATCTCTTCTTCCTCTATTCTTTTCTTTTTCTTTCTTTTTTTTTTCTCTGATTTTCTTTTTTCTCTTGCTTCTCTGCCGTAGCCGCCGGACTGTTTTTCCACCGGTGAACTCGACGTCGCCACCGCTCTTCTTCTTCCCGGCGAATTAGTTTTTTCCCCTTACCTGCTGTTATAATCAGTGGTATAAAGCCTTTCTTCTTTGCAAGATCAGTTTATACATGTATACATATATGCGTGTATATATGCTGGGGTTTCTGTTCCGTTATTGTTCCATTTTTTTCTGTTCGCGCACTCCGGTTATTGATGCGAGTAATGATTGGTTTTAATTTTCAACAGGGAAAAATTTCTGATTAATTTTCGTGATGTATATAAAATAATTGTGTGTTGGAATTTTAGTTATCGGTGGAATTTTTCTGGACACCTGAATTATTCGGGCACCGACAAATTTCGCCGCCGTCAACGATGAGCCTCGACGAGTCGACGGTGGGCGATGATGATGTATATATGAGTCCTAATATTTTAAAATAAATAAATATAAAAAAAACATGAATAGTAATAATTAATTAGTTTGAATCGGTGATTGGGATTTGTGAAATGGATTTCGGTTGTGGTATCGGTTGAATTAATTGTTGGGTTGTTTGTTGTTGATTTGACGTCGAATTGCTTCGATGGGTAGTCCGATAAACAAAGGAGACGCTGCCCGATTTTCGGGAAATTGACCTACGGCAATACGGGAGCGTATCCGATGATTATCGGGGCGTCGAGTGGCTATATAAATACATATTTGTTTTATACGAAACTTGATTGTAGGATGTGATAAAATAATTTGCTAAAATCAATAACCCTGATTTCGTAAAATTACGACTATACGTATTTTCTCGAAACGAACACCGAACTGATTTTCGTGAACGTGAACCCTAATTGTTGTGTTGTGTGTGATACTATAATATGAATAATTACGAGTCGGGATATGTTATCGTAGGGGTAGGTTGTTAGTGAGGATATGTCAAGCATAATCGAATGTATGAATTATGTGATACGTGGATTATGTGCTTACGTTCTATGTGAATTACGTGTGTATGTGGGTGAAGAGTCCTGTGTGTGTCTGTTATATTTTTGTGTGGGCTATCGTATCGGTAGACGATAGAATTTTGACGCGCAGTTCGTCGATTAATTATCGTTTAGACGATTAAAGTTGTATCTTTTAATTATAATGCGAGTCTTTCAAGACGATCAGGACCAGATGGAATGGATAAAGGCTAGAGTTGAATAGTATGGAATATTAGTATGGCGCCCCAAAACCCGGGGTCAGGAGTCTCGGAAGCCACGCCATCTAAACTCACACAACTCACACTACAATATGTAAATACTCACGCTTCACGACCCCACACTTCTCACACACACACACACACACTTACAGGTTATTGTCTTGGAAGTGAACCATCATAACTAGAGTAATTGTTAATCATCAAGTGATATTTATTACAACCCAAAAGTAATTAATCTTACCGGGGAGTGACCTTTAGGTAAGGCTAGTCTGCCGGCTAAATATACGTTTCTTGTTTCTTACCTTACATAAATCATACTTATAAATAAGCCGAACTATAAACAACTGAAAACTAATCCAACTTATTCTGACTACCTGTGGTACAACACCAAACAATTTACGGAACAGCTGGCCATTTCCTACCCGTTTCCTGGCTGTGGTTATCATGGCAGACATCTTGATTCACTGTTGTGTTGTGTCAATTTAAGAAAACAAGTGTGAGCTATAATGCTCAGCATAATAATGTACAGTATGAAAATGACTGTATGATAACATTATATATGATAATTATGTTTTATTCGAAAATAGTTTTCCCTTGGTGATACACACCTTTTTATGAAAATAATTCATTAAGGGGGTTTTAATAACCTGCAAATACCTTAATAGTAATCCCAGCACCTAGGCTTGGGTTACGGTATTGCATCACAATTCCAATTGGAAGAGTTTGGACATTCACTGGAGCCACCGCATACGATGATCAGTCGTACTGCGATAAAGTAACCATTTTTACTAGTAGAAGGACGAAACCGTCATCTCGCGGGTATCACCCATGCCACATTCGGGCTACGTGTCCCATTTTCGGGTATACATATACTTCACAAGTTCCTGAGTACACTGAGTACCTTCGCCTGCGGTACCTTTGGTAGTCCATCTAGCACACATAGTACCAGAGTCTACCCCTCCCTTGTCCTTTAAAATAATTCTATCAATCTTGAGAACTCGAACCACATCGAAGTTCCCCAAGCGTTTTGCTTGTTGATAGAAATAGCTTATCTCTCTAAGATATAAGTGTATATATATGTATATACGTACTTCCGAGAATTTTGGAGGAAGTACTAAGGATGTGAGTTGACCGTTGTCAACAGATAATTAATAAGGTGGAAAAGTTTCTTCTCGAAACTATATTCAACATATTAAATATGTCGGGATAATATTCACCGATGATCTGATATTATTCGAATGATATTCTAAAATCAGAAAGTATATTTTAAATCAGGATCTATGATTTTTAAGTCAATAATAAACCCTTTAATAAATAATTAAATGATAATTGATAATAATCAAACCTCGAATGAGTTTACTTTCTAAAAGAATATTTAAAATAATATTCCTCAACTAGTTTGTGTCTATGTAATTAATTAATCTATAATGATTAATCGGTTTTGAAATAATTAATCGTTGGAGTATACTACTCCCATAATAAGGAATAAGTATATAGTATTTATTATCCGAACAATAAAATATAGTTTAGGGAATATGATCGTTGGGAAATCGTTTTAATAAAAGTTCGAGGTGTTTTAATGTTTCGTAAGTGGACGATGAGTCCCTTTAAAACGTACTACTATATACTTATAACCGTCCTATAATATCTCCGGAATGATTCCCGGGTTTTATCTTAAATCCCGACCGACTCTCGGTCTTATATAATACGTCACGCCTTAAAGCGAAATAACGTTTCACGATATATACTTCATCGTACAACATTGCTATATTATGCAAAAATTCAACAACTACGTATCATGGCAAACATAGTATTTATGCGATGATAGTAAAACAATCCTTTCACAACACAACAGTAAAAATGGAGTTGGGTTTGTAAACTTTCCTGGGTATCTCGAGGTGGAGGATGCTCTAGGTTCCGCTCGGAAATCTATAACCATAAACACATTTCATTTCGTTAGGTTCTGTTCTAATTTACGACAACTCGCACTCATGCACTACTTATTATGCACCCTCTCAACTCATACTACCCTTAAATTCATTTAAGTCATATTCACATTATGGTCACTTTATTTTCCTAAGTATCTTGGGTTCATTCTCATTATCGTCGTCGGCTCCGCTTAAGGATTCTTACGGTTTCTACTCACGCGGTCTCGGCTCCGACATTTTTATAAAATTGAGACATCATTATTTTTACTTGAAATTTTTATGGCAGTTAGGAAACTCAATATGTTACTCTATGTAAAAATTTCATGATTTATGAATACTTTTAAGTCTATCTTTTATATTTTCAAAATTCGTAATTCGTAGCAGTTTTTGTCGCGTAAATCACTTTTACTAAAATGGCCATAACGTTTGATCCGTAAATCGGAATCAAGCGATTCAAGCGCCTAAACGATCCTTATAACATTGTATATCCTAAAAAAAGGTTGTTTTTCAAGAATCTACAGTTTAAAACTTCGGGACTTTCTGCAGAAACTTAATGTTACGATTTGTTGGTTTTAACGAAGTTACGTTGACGATCGGGGTTTCGTTTACGCCCTAACTATTAACACAACCACCAACAATCATTATATCATTATCAACACACAAACTCCTCTCAAGAACATCATGTTCTTGAGGCAACAACAACCAACCTTAAATCTACTTAACTTAATCATCAAGATTTCATCAATAACACCCATTATACTAGGTTTACTGCCACATACTAAATGGATCTTAAAAATGAACCTTAAATAAAGTTGGGCCAAAGATTTTTACCTTTCTTGAAATCTTGAGATGTGTTCTTGAGTATGGTGGAGTCTTGGAAGTGCTTGGTATGATTTTTAGAACCTAAAACCACCATTGAAATCAAGAAACCAAAGAGAGGTTATTATTCATACTATTCACTAGTGAGTTTCTTGAATTTATTCCTCCCATCAAACCTTGATAAAAAGAGATGAAAGAATTTTCTTACCTTAGTTTAGTTGCTAGGAGGCTTGGGAATTAATTGGGTGATTTTACAAGAGCTTGAACTTGGAGTTTGGAATTTGAATTCCTCCATTTTTGCATTAGGGCCGAATGGAAGCTTGTGAGGGGGTATTTATACTACTTTGGTTGCTTCTCTTGGATGCTTTGGATATGTTGCTTCTTAGAAGGTGAGTTGATATCTTGAAACTTGATTTTATTCTTACTAGTATAGCATTCTAGGTTTATTCTTTGTAGCAAATCTTGGAGGCAAATCTTTGTAGCTTGCTAGCTTACAAGCTAACTACAAGGTTAGCTTCCTTAGCATACTATTTTGCTAGCTAGCTTGGTCATCCTATGGTTAGCTCACTATTTGATGAAGTAACCATGGTTACTTCCTTACCATGGTTTAGTTAGTGCGTTACGTTTATTTAATCGTTTACGCGTTCGCTCGGTTACTTAAACGTTCTCCGTAATACTTACTCGTAATTGGTTTGCGAAATAATTCCTTTCGTATTTATTCCTTATATTATTATTTATCCTACTTGAATATAAATCCTTAGGATTTTAAATCTCTTAATTATATTGTGCTTCCCGTAATCCTCGATAAGTCGTAAATACGATTATTTTTCAAAGTTCGTTTTCTTCGAAAACTAATAGCGTTTACATACACTCATTTGGTACGTATAGTCATAATATCAATTCCGAAACTCATTTTCTCATGCACTACATAGTGTGGGCTCAAAAGTTTTTCCCGTCTGTCAAGGTTACTATTCATTAAACGTTTTACAAGGTCTCAAAAATTCGAGTTATTACAGTCTTCCCCTCTAACAAGGATTCCGTCCCGGAATCAATTAGAAAATAAGTGGGGATATCTATTCCTCATTGTGTCTTCAAGTTCCCAAGTTAATTCCTCAACATTTTGATTTCTCCACAAGATCCTAACCAGCTTCACAGTTTTGTTCCTCAGCACTTGTTCTTTCTGGTCCATTATCCTTACTGGCTGCTCGATGTAGGTCAGGTCTGGTTGTAAATCTACCTGCTCGTACTCTATTACATGTTGTGCATCTGCATGGTACTTCCTTAACATGGACACGTGGAACACGTTGTGTACTTGTTGTAAATTAGGAGGCAAGGCGAGATCGTAAGCTAGAGGTCCTATTCTCCTCAAAATTTCAAAGGGTCCTATGAATTTGTGACTCAGCTTCCCTTTCTGTCCAAATCTCATCACTCCTTTCCACGGGGATACCTTTAATAGCACATAATCTCCTACTTCATATTCCCTATCCTTCCTGTTCTGGTCGGCGTACTTCTTTTGTCTGTCCTGGGCTACTACAAGTCTTTTCCTGATGAGTCCTACCATTTCTCTGGTCTGCTGGACTAACTCTGGTCCTAATATCTCGTATTCTCCAACTTCATCCCAACACAGGGGAGAGCGACATCTTCTTCCGTAAAGAGCTTCATACAGGGGCATTCCTATGCTAGCGTGATAGCTATTGTTATAAGCAAATTCGATCAGGGGTAAGTGGTCATCCTAATTTCCTTTGAAATTAATGGCACACACTCGTAGCATATCTTCTAGGGTCTGAATAGTCCTTTCGCTTTGTCCATCAGTCTGAGGGTGGTAAGCGGTACTCATGTTTAGCCTGGTGCCTACGCATTCTTGGAAGCTTCTCCAAAATCGGGAATTAAACCTCGGGTCTCTATCTGACACTATGGCTACAGGAACGCCGTGTCTTACTATAATTTTCTTCAAGTAAATATCTATCAACTTGTCTACGGTGTATCTTTCGTTGATTGGTAGGAAGTGTACGGACTTGGTCAGTCTATCAATGATAACCCATATGGCATCGTGATTGGTCTTTGTCCTTGGTAAGCCTGTCACAAAATCCATAGCTATATGCTCCCATTTCCATTCCGGAATCTCTAGGGGTCGTAATAGTCCACTAGGTCGCTGATGTTCCGCCTTCACTCTCTGGCATGTCAAGCACTTGCTGACCCACTCTGCTACTTCTCTCTTCATATTAGGCCACCAATAATATTCCTTAAGGTCACGGTACATTTTCGTACTTCCTAGGTGGATTGAATATCTAGAGCTGTGCCCTTCGTGCAGCAGCTCATCCTTTAATTCTTGCACATTCGGAATCCAAATCTGGGACGCATACCTCATGTTCCCTTTCTCATCCTTCTCGCATCTCACTTCTTCACCGGTCAATGTTCCTTTTTCCTCACTCATCTTCTTTTCCTGACATACTTGTATCTTTTCAGTCAGTTCTGGTACTAGCTTAATCTCAAATAATCCTTCCGTTCCCTTACCGGTCATCCTCACGTCAATTTCCATCTTCTCAAATTCCTTAATCAACTCCTCTGATGTTATTATTATCTTGAGTCTTTCCTTCCTACTAAGGGCGTCCGCCATCACATTGGCTTTACCCGGGTGATACAAAATTTCATAGTCGTAGTCTTTTATCAACTCTAACCATCTCCTCTGTCTCATGTTCAGTTCCTTCTGAGTAAAAATATATTTGAGGCTTTTATGGTCAGTGTAGATCTCGCATTTCTCACCGTATAGGTAGTGTCTCCAAATTTTCAGGGCAAACACTATGGCTGCTAATTCTAGATCATGCGTAGGGTATCTGCTTTCATATTCCTTCAATTGCCGAGAGGCATACACTATCACTTTGCCGTGCTGCATTAGTACATATCGTAATCCTTTAAGCGATGCGTCGCTGTATATCACAAGCTCTCCCTTTCCATCGGGAAGAGCGAGCACTGGTGCTGACACCAGTCTCCTTTTCAGTTCTTGAAGACTCTCCTCATATTTCTCTGTCCATACAAACTTTTCTGCCTTCCGGGTAAGTCTAGTCAGTGGACCGGCTATCTTAGCAAAGTCTTGCACGAATCTTCGGTAATACCCTGCTAAACCCACAAAACTCCTAACCTCTGTCGGGGTAGTCGGTCTTTCCCAATTGGATACCGCTTCTATCTTGGCAGGGTCAACTAAAACTCCTTTGCTACTCACCACATGTCCTAAAAACTGAACTTCTCTCAACCAAAATTCGCACTTCGAGAACTTGGCATATAATTTCTCATTCCTCAAGATTTCTAAGAGTATCCTCAAATGTTCTGCGTGTTCTTGCTCTGTCTTTGAATAGATCAGAATATCATCTATAAAAACTATCACACATATATCCAGGTACTTTTTGAACACTCTGTTCATCAAATCCATAAAGGCTGCGGGTGCATTGGTTAACCCAAAGTACATAACTAGGAACTCATAATGTCCATACCTAGTGTGAAAAACAGTCTTAGGTATATCTTCCAGTTTGATTTTCAACTGGTGATATCCTATTCTTAAATCTATTTTGGAAAAATGTACAGCTCCTTTGAGTTGGTCGAATAAGTCATCAATTTTGGGAAGAGGGTACCTATTCTTAATAGTCAGCTTATTCAGCTCTCGATAGTCTATACATAATCTCATACTGCCGTCCTTTTTCTTTACGAACAGTACTGGCGCTCCCCATGGCGACACACTGGGACTTATCATTCCATTGTCTAGTAACTCTTGCAGTTGAGAAGCTAGTTCCTTCATCTCAACTGGGGCTAGTCTATATGGGGCCTTGGATACTGGTGTCGTTCCTGGTGCTAACTCTATAGCGAACTCTATTTCTCGGTCAGGTGGTAATCCTGGTAAGTTTTCTGGAAACACATCCTCGAATTCGTTTACTACGGGTATGTCCTGTATATTAGGGACTTCCTTCTTGGTATCTATCACAAAAGCCAAATAGGCCTCATTACCTTTCCTTAACAATCTTTTTGCCTGGAGCATGGTTAGAAATTTCTGGTTCTGTCGTTGACCTTTAAACACTACTTCTTTATCATTCCGTACTCTTATCCTTACTTTCTCTATTTGCTATTTTCACTCGTAATATCTCACGTAAGGGTATGACATTAAGTTTTAACTTTTTAGCAAAATCTTGAGATATAAAAGACTTGGTTGCTCCAGAATCAAATAGGACATTTGTATGTTCGGAATTCAACAAAAGGGTACATGCTATCACGTCAGTGTTTCGGATAGCATCCTGAACATTCATGTTGAAGGTCCTAGCAGCTAGGGGTCGGTTGGATCCAGCTTTGCTCATCCCTGAGGCTGGGGGCTTCAACGTTGGGCAATCCTTCTTCATGTGTCCTACCTTTCCACATTGGAAACATGTTACATTGGGCCGGGTGCAGTTATTGGCAAGGTGTCCGATTTGGTCACACCGGTAACATCTCAGAGGGGCTCTTGTCTGGGTACACACTCCAAGGTGTCTCTTCTTACAGGTTTGACATTCTAGTATTGGGGCACGTGGTTGGCTATGAAATGTTTCCCTAGATTGTCCGCCGCCCTGACTAACGCTCTCACTCGGGGCCTTTCTGAATCCGGGGCCTCGTGCAGGTTGGGACACCGCTCCCTTGACGAACCTGCTTGGAATGCTCCTGTTCCCGGTTCTTATTCCTTGGTTCCTATCTTCCTCTTCCTGTTTTCCTTTTCCTTCACAATCTGCTCACTTCCAGCTTCAACAATCGAGGCTTTCTATACTAAGGTGGCATAGTCTGTTAGCTCTACACTGCTACTCAGTTCTGTATCCACTGTTTCTGACCAACCTGAAACCTTCGCGCTTTCTTTTCTTCGGTATTCACAAACTCAGGCACAAATCTCGACAACTCAGTAAATTTGGCCTCATATTCTGCCATAATCATCTTATCCTGTTTCAACTCCAGAAACCAAATCTCCATCTGGGTTTCCATAAACCTAGGGAAATACTTGTCTAAGAACAGTCGGGTAAATCTATCTCATGGAATCACAACATCAGTTTCTAGATTTCGTTTGGACTCCCACCAGTAGTTAGCTTCTACTTTCAACATATAAGAAGCGAAAATGGTCTTATGTCGTTCCTCAACACCTAGTATTTCGAAGGATTTTTCTATCTCTTTGAGCCAGGCCCGTGCTTCAACGGGGTCGGCAGATCCTAGAAACTCTGGGGGTTTGAGAGATTTGAAGGCTCTAAAGGCAGTAGCTGCAGTCTGTTGGGCAGCATGGGGCTGTGGTGGAATAGGCTGTTGGTTCAGATTTGCTCTTAGTAGTACCATAAATTCATTCATGGGGTTCCCTCCCTGATGGGTATCCTCAGCCTCTTCTTCTACATATTCTTCCTCATCATATTCATTATAGTCTAGGTCTTCTTCTCTTTCCTCACTGGGAATGATGATTGTAGCTAGTATAGTAGGTTCCCAGCACTTGATAATTTTATTTTTTGCAAATTCAGAATTGCAATACGACCTCTACTCTCCGTTACTTGGATGCGGCTGGAAGTGTTTAGTAAATGTAAATCCATTTACCCCTTTAAACTATACACTGCAGCACTACTTACAACCTGCAAGATTTGCAAGTTCATGTGTTCTAATTTATATTACAAAAACAATTCAATTTACAATCATAGCATATTCTGTGTAGGTCAATAAACTGTTAGGCACATCAACTACGAAGAACAAAGTATTACTTGTTCAAGTCACTGATGAAATACATCCATGTGTAGTAAACCCAAGAAACCACACCTGTAAACGCATAATTCATAATTAACTATGTGAATAAGAGGTAAGACTCGCCATAGTGGCAACCTAACAGATTACAATACCCACCTAAAACCCAGACCTAGAGTTGTGCTACTCTCTTTAGTAACTGAGACGCTAGCATCATTGCATGTAAGTCTCTCTATAGCACTATTAAGTGCTTCAAAATCAGATCCGTCGACTGGGTAAACACCAGAATACACCTAAAATAACCCTACATCAAATTTCAAAACCCCAAATATAAAAATAACAAAAAATCCACATCAACAAAATAATCAAGAACCAAAATACAGCAACCCATTTCACAAAAAGAAAGAATTAAAAACCGAATATTGAATTTTGAAAAAAAAAATAGAATAACACTTACTAATTATAGCAGATTTGAGCTAGGGTTCAACCTCCTTTCCACAAATCGCCAATGTTCAACTTCCTTTGCAAAAATCGACCAAAACTTGCAGCTAATCGGCCATTTCAGTTGAAAGATAGGGTTCGATTACTTGAAATCTAGGGTTCAAATTAGGGGTTTCAAACCTACAGCTCTAATTAAGGTAGTATAAGTTAGGGTTTCAATGTCGAAGGCTGAGAGTGAGTAAGTGAGAGAGAATTGGGAGAGAGAAAGAGATGAAGGAGAGAGTCGGGTGAGATGAAGCAGCAAAATATTTTTAAGGGGGGGAAATGTTTTTAGCAAAGGGGGGAAATGTTTTTGTTAAGGGCCGCGTGTTTTTTTAAAAAGTAGTTTAGACATCAGTTTTGATTTTAACTGATGTAAAAAACGGGCTGTAACATCATTTTGGAACAAACCGATGTTAAACACATTTTCAACATCGGTCCTTAATGACAACGATGTCTATGAGGTGATGTCTATTGATCCCTTTCTTGTAGTGGTTGAGGCAAAATTAACGAGATCATCATTTAAACGTGTGGAAAGAAACACCAAAGTGCTATACCTAATATATAGCGATATATGTGATTTAAAATTCGCTCCAACTAGAGGAGGAAACAAGTATTTTATTACATTCATAGATGACTGTATAAAATAATGCTATATATATTTGCTGAAAAGAAAAGACAAAGCTATAGATAAATTTAAAATCTATAAGGAAGAAGTTGAGACACAACAAACTCAGAAAATCAAAATGATACGAAGTGATCGTGGAGGTGAATATGTTGAACCCTTTGGGAAATTCTGTTCACAACATGGTATAATCCGTGAGGTCATTGCACCATACTCCCCTCAGTTAAATAGAGTGGCTAAGAGGAAGAATTGCACTCTCAAAGAAATGATGAATGCGATGTTGCTAAGCTCTGGACTTCCGCAGTCGATGTGGGGGGAAGCCATCTTAAGCGCGAATAATATTTTAAATATTACTATGCACAAGATAAGGATGTAAGTCCTTATGAAATGTGGAAGAAAAAGAAACCAAGTTACCAACACCTAAAAGTGTGAGGGTTCCTGGAAAAGGTACTGGTCCCTACACCTAAGAAGGTGAAGATTGGTCCAAAGATTGTGTATTGTATCTTCATCGGATATCCACCACATAGCACTGCATATCGGTTTCTCGTATATGATTCCAAGATTCCCGACATTCAGAAGAATACGATTATGAATCTAGGAACGCCTCATTTTTTGTGACAATGATTCCTTGCAATCTAGGAAACGAACCTCCTACAATGTCTAAACGAGCTCATGAGTCTATATATGACAATAATGAGAGTGAAGAAAGTAAGGATGCAAATGTGGGGGTAGTGAGAAGGAGTAAAAGACAACGTACGGAGAAATCCTATGGGTCTGACTTTATGACATATTTGCTAGAGGAAGGTGACTCGAAAACCTATAAGGAAGCGGTTACCTCACCCGATGGCCCTATGTGGATAGAGGCCATTAAAAATAAAGTTGATTCAATTATGCAAAATCATACTTGGGAATTAGTAGATTTTCTAAACGGTTGTAAACCGTTAGGAAGTAAGTGGGTTTTCAAGAAGAAGTTGAAAATTGATGGTACTATCGACAGATACAAGGAAAGACTTATAATTAAAGGATACAAGCAACAGAAAGGTCTTGACTACTTTGACACATATTCTCCAGTAACGAGAATAACGTCTATAAGGATGATGTTTGATATCGATGCAATGCAAAATTTAGTAGTACATCAAATGGATGTGAAAACAGCTTTCCTAAATGGAGATATAATTAAGTAAACCCATATGGAACAACCTGAAGGGTTCGTTATCCCTGGATAAAAGAGGAAAGTCTGTAGACTAGTGAAGTCATTTTATGGCTTGAAATAAGCGCCTATGAAATGGCATGAGAAACGTGATGAGGTCATGCTGGGCAATGGCTTCAAGATCAATGAATATGATAATTATGCTTATTACAAAGATAATGAAAGCAGTTATGTCAAGGACAATGACAATGGTTATGTCATGATGACATTATATGTAGACGATCTACTTATTGCCGAAAGCAATGATAAAGTGATCAAATCTATAAAGGACATGTTAAAGGCAAGATTTGACATGAAAGACATGGGACTAGCTAATGTGATTCTAGGAATCCAAATTTCTAGAACATCAGAAGGACTCGCGTTGAGTCAACCTCATTATGTTGACAAGATTCTTGAGAAGTTTCTTAAGGATGACTTTGAGAAAGCTAGGACACCTGTGGATATGACTTTACATCTATCCAAGAACAAAGGTGTAGCGGTTTCCCAGTTGGAATACTCCAGGATAATTGAAAGTCTGATGTACCTAATGAGTTGTACAAGACCAGACATTGCATACTCAATCAGCAAGTTGAGTAGGTTTACGAGTAATCCGGGAGCTGATCACTGGAAAGCGATCATAAAGGTACTGAGGTACTTCAGAGGAACTCGAGACTATCGACTGCACTATGGGAGATATCCAACAGTATTAGAGGGATATACTGATGCGAACTGGATATGTAGTAAAGAGGCTCTAAAGTCTACGAGTGCGTATGTGTTTAAACTAGCTGGCGCGTAAATTTCATGGAAATACTCAAAGCAAACTGTGATAACTCATTCCATGATGAAAGCTGAGTTTGTGGTACTAGATAAATGCGCCAAAGAGGCTGAATATCTACGCTAATTTTTAGAGGATATTCCAAGATGGCCAAAGCCTGTGAATGCAATAGGGATACAATGTAACAGTCAATCCGCATTGGTAGAGCATATAACATGATGTATAATGGAAAGTCTCATCACATACGATGATGACATAGTTCCATTAGATAATTAATCTCAACTGGAATTATCACTATTGACTATATACCGTCAAAGGATTATATCGCGGATCCGCTAACCAAAGGGTTATCAAGAAAAATGGTTGAGAAATCATCGAGAGGGATGGGCCTTAAGTGTAATAACCCCAATTTTTGAGAAATTTTGAAACCCTTATGAATAGTGTTTTTGCTGAACGAGAAAACTTTTCATGCCACGCTATGTAGGGGTTCTGTTATTGATCTTATGGGATATTATTAGTACTCTATGTGGTATATAAGTGTATGTAAAGATCGTCAGAATCCAATTCCGAACACTTTGGTTTTTCCCGAAAATCCACTAGATACGGAAAGAATTGAGTATAAGGTAACATGATTAAAAGGATTTAAATTCAAGGATTATAAGAGAGGATCATAAAAAGGAATATAATGTATTGAGAAAGGTTAAGGGAACCCAAGTAATAAGATCCCGGGTATGATCCCTCAAACGATAAACGAGAACGAAAGTTAAGTGAACCGTATAACAGATCAGCGGTCATTAGCCAAGTAATTAAGAGCTAATCAAAGAGGTTAGTGATGATGATGTCACCACACCAACAAGAAGATGACAAGTGTGGGAAGATGACATAGGAGGATGACATAAGCATGACCAAAGGGAAGGTATTGTTGGTTGATTTCAAGCCACACAAATTTTACCATGGTTAAAAGGTAATTAACAAAACAAAAGGATATCAACCAAGCTTTTTATGCACAAAGATCAAGAAAACAAAGCAAGCTTCTCTCTCCCCCCTTTTCATCTTCTTCATTTCGAATTTTTCACCAAAATGGTGAATTAGAAATTCAAAACACAAGCTATACTCCATGGAAAATTATAAGGTTTGTTTCTTTGGATCCTATATTTCATAACTAAGAAGAGCAAGTAGTTTGAGTGCTTGAATCAAAGGTTTTCTATCTCAAACAAATCATTTTAGTTTAGGGTGAATAGTAACTTTCAAGAACAAATTTGTGATTCTTGATTTTATTTGTAAGGTCAAGGTAGCTTAAGCATATATTAAGACTTCCATGGACATTCCAAGGATCTTTCATGGATTAAAAGCTTCAAGGAAGGTATACCATCTCCAAACCCTAGATTCCTATATATTATAAGATGATTTTGATTAGTGGGTTGATATTGTAGTTTGTTGTTATGATTTAGAGTTTGAGATTTGGTATGGTAGTGAAATGGAATGGTAATTTTGTGGTTTTGATTTAAAGAAACTTAAGTATGATTAAAGTTAGGTTTAAGCATATGTATGAATGATTAAAATTGAATTGGTTGGGATTGTTATGATGTGATAAGGATGGGTGTTTGTTGTGTGTTGGATTTGAGGATGGTTTGTGTTGATTGTGGATGGTTTAAAAAATGGGAAATCGCGTAAACATAGCCGTCGTAACGTCCGATTTTCTTTGGACTGTTTTTGTGCATAGCATTAGGACCCGAGAACCCCCTGCTAGATTATGACCACTGCCATGTTTAGATAGCTCATGTTACGAGCTTCGTTTTGATATGTAGTTCGTTCGATTCCGATTTACGGTTTAGGAGAAACGACCGTTTCAAGTAACGGCGTTTCGCGAACGAAACATTTCCCCTCGCCTTACTTTGAAACATAGGTTAAAGACCAAAAAGGACTAATTGAAGTATGAAACATTTATGGTAAGTGTGTTAGGCAGTTGGTAAGGCACTCGCGAAGGAATCGCCTTAAAACTCGTAAAGGTTAAATTATTAAAAATGGTGGAGCCGAGGGTACCCGAGTGACTTAAGCGAATCAGTGAGCGCAAAACGAGCGTTAGAGTCTAAGTTAGTTAAAGTATAGATTTACAAGTGACTTTGGTTTAATTCCAACTTACTTGTTGCTTATAGGTTACCAGACTCGTCCCGAGCCATTCGTAACCCCCAGTCGCTCAGGCAAGTTTTCTACCCGTTATACTGTTGTTGTGATGTAAATATATGTATATGCATTATCTTGTGATATTGCATGATTGTTATTAGCAAATTTTGCGATATATTGGAGCATGCTAATATGGTATATATGCATGTCTGTTTCGTAATCTGGTTATCTATCTGTTGATTTCAATGCTTATAGTTGCATAATACCTATGCTAGAAATAAGCAAGTAGTTGCGTATACCCTTAGTATAGGGGATAAAAGGTGAACATATTTCTAAACCGGGAGTCGATGTTCCCGAGTATATTATATATATATATTTATATATATATATATATATATATGGTTATAGTTTTCCAAACTATTAATCGAATAAGGTTTATTCGATAGCTTTAAACTTTATTACATTATTTCGAATATTATTCGAGGGCTTATGACTCTTTTATATATTATTATTGAATATTATTTGAATATTTATTCGAAGGCTTATGACTCTTTTATATTATTTATGAATATTATTTGAATATTCATTTGAGGATCTATGACTCCGATTATGTGCTGTAATATATTCTTTATTTTATTAAGGAATAAGGTGTAAATAATCAAACTTATTTTCGGTTATTCAAATAAAGATAATACTTTCATATAAGTATATCTTTGGTTATTTAATGTTTATTTCAAGTATAAATTTTAATACTTCTACTTCAATTATTTTTATAAAGATTATTCTTTATGGGAATATTATTTAATAAATAATATTCAGATATTTTCTAAATACTCTGGGGACTGATTTACTTCATTAAATCAGCCTTACTCCAAACACTCTTTAAAGTGTTTTCGAGTCTTCAAAATGATTTTTAAAAAGTCAGAGCGGATCCCAAAACTCATTTTTATATTTAAGATCTTCCTTTTTAAAGGGGATTTAAATACTCGCTCAAAACCTGGGGAATCCGGCTCTGTGGTGTATTTTATATTCGCAACAAGGTTGCAGATTTGGTAAATGAATTGATTACTTGCCCAATGTTCGGGAAGTAAGCCCATCTAATTGAGTCGGCATAAGCGACAGGCCGGGGTACGGTCTAATATTGTGTAAGTGGCTGGGTGGCAGTCCATCAACGCGTGAGGGGCCGGGGTACGGTCGAGCGCGAGGTCTTAATTATGACCAGGGTGATGACCGGTGAGGAATTCATCCATCTACAGTAGAAAAGGTTACTTATTGGTATCTGTGCCTGATCAGCAGGATATCGGGTTTATGCCAAAATTCTTTTCCTTTCCAAAATTCATTGGATGTTTCAAACTCTGTTCATACTTTACATAACAGAGGTTCCAGGAAATGTTTAAGAGATATATATATGTGGATATATATATATCGGGACTAAATAAAGTATCTCGTAACTTTATTTCATTCAATAATATTTCAAAGATTGAATCTATTCAAGTCTTGTCTTGTAGTCTCATCAGTGGGATGAACTTTTGAAATTGATTATAACTTGAACGGTGGTAGTTCAAGTAGTATTTGGGAATGATATAAGTGTAGTGAAGTATTTGGTAACTCATCTTTTAAACTTATATCTAATTAATAATTGTCTTATGAATGACAAAGATTTTCAGAAAAACGTTGAGACAAGGTTAGATATATGAGATCACCTTGCAACGATATTTTTTATACAGTTATACACTGGGACTTTGTGTATATTACGCATGGAAGAGGACTTCCAATATTTTGAAAAGTATATATGTATATATACTGAATATTTTGCGACTTCATCGCATTAAGATATCAAACTTGGTTCATTTCTTTTGACCAAGACTTTCATGAGTATTATGAGTAGGCTCATATATTGTAAATCTTTATACATATTATTTTGGTGGGCTTGCTGCTCACCCTTGCTTTATTTCTTCATCACACAACAACAGTTAGGAAAGATGGCCAGACTCCAGCAGACCCAGCGCAAGCGCGTGGGAAGCGTCCCGCGTCTTCCCGTTGATGTTGTAGCTGCTATAGCTGCAGAGGTAGATCTATTGCAGATCAGACCATCTACTTTTGAGAATCAATTATGTATAATTATAACTTGTGGCAGATAATGGCAATTAACTGTAAATTTATCAAGTAATCATTTTGGGTTGTAATAACTTTTAAATTGTGGATTCAAAGACTTGTACTTATTTAAATTTCATCTCTGAGACTATAACGGGTTGTGGTGTGTGTTAGTGTGGGGTCACAGCATAAGGTTATTATTATTAATTAAGTGAAGTGATATTGTGGAAAGAAAGACCGTGACGACCCGGATCCTCGACCCCGGATCTGGGGGTGTTACAGAAATGGTATCAGAGCTAAGCGTTATAAACCTCAGAGATGATGGGACGTTAAGATAATAAGTTCACTAAGATAATAAGAACTCTTGCCAAGTTCATAGTCGGACTACCTAACGTAGTACTGACAGTTAAAACCCTTATGGGAACCCTTATAAAGGTAGCGATAGAAGCGTAGTTCGTTATCGTATAGAGTAGCGGGACTCCGAACCCTGAGGTTGAGGAGCAACAGCGCGATGATGTTTTATTACTAATTGGAGATCGGATTGTGGATCCGATAGAGTGTCCTAATGCAGGACCAGATGATGTTGATATTGAGGATGTAGCGGTTGAGGATGTTGTCCTAGAAGGGATTGTTGCTGAGGAGGATCCTGTGGAGGATCCTGACAAGAATGAATAAAGGACCACTGATGAATTGATGACCATGGTTAGGTCGACTACCAGAGGTAGGATTGGTCGGTCACTACCGGAGGTTCGTTCAAGTTGTAAAGATAGTAGCCCCTTTAACGCGGCTTACTCGTAAGACTGAGAAGTTCGAATGGACAGAGAAATGCGAGAACAGCTTTCAAGAACTGAAGCAGAGGTTGGTGATGGCCCCTATGCTGGCATTGCAGGATGGAAAAAGGAGATTTTGTGATTTGTAAGTGACGCTTCGCATAAGGAATTAGGGTGCTTCATATACAGCACAGCAAGGTAATCGCGTACGCGTCAAGACAATTAAGGGAATATAAAATTCGATATCCCCACCCATGAGCTTGGGCTCGTGGCAATAGGTTTGCCCTAAATATTGGAGGCACTACTTGTATGGATAGAAGTGCGAGATTTACACAAACCATAGGAGCTCTAGTACATTTTGCGTAGAAAGAGCTCAATATATGCCAGAGGAGGCAGTTAGAGCTAATCAAGAATAATGATTGGGAGATTCTTTATCATTCGGGGAAAGCCAATATGGTGGCTGATGCCCTTAGTAAAAAGGAGAGACTCAAGATGATAATGTCTTTTGGAGAGTTTATAAGAGATTTTGAGAAAATGGAAATAAAAGTGAAGGTAACCGGAGCCGGTACCGAAAAGCTGTTTGAGATTGCAATACAGCCCGAATTATTGGAAAAGATCATATTGTGCCAGAAAAAGTTATGAATGAAGGCAGAGAGCCAACAATTAGATAAAAGATTAATATCGAGAAAGATGGTAAGGGAATAATGAGGTATTCCTATAGAATTTGGGGTTCCAAATGTTTAAGAGCTTAAAGATGAAATCTTAGATGAAAGCTAGTTTGAGGAATAAGAGTTAGAGCAAACCCTGAATGTGATAGTCAGGGAGGACGCCATCAAGATAGAAGGAACCCATAACATAATGAAGTGGAAAATGAGGATTTTAACGTACAAGATAACCCCAAGTATAGGAGAAGGATGAAACATTCCATACTAAGGAAATGGAAAGTCGAGTAAGGAAAGGAGACCCGAGACGGTACTCCAATATGGCAATTCATGGACCTGTCTAAAGAGAACTTAGACTATTATCCCCAACCACCACCCTGAGGGGACAATGCGGCAGGAAATTCTTTCATGACCTTTAAAGCGTTAAGCTCTCAGAGTTCCAAGGAACAAGTTGACCTAGTCGAGGCAAGAGCCTGGCTAAAGGAAATATAGGAATCATTTGAGATTCTAAATGATTGACGAACCACAAAGGACTGTTTTTGTCACTTACCCTCCTAAGAGAGAGGCCACCCGCTGGTGAAAGACCAAGAAAGGTACGGAGCCAGAGGTTATGATAAACTGATTAAAGTTCAGCCAATTGTTTTCGGGAAAGTAATTCCCAAGGTTATGGAGAGAGTGTAAAAGCTTTAGAGCCAGAACAAAGGCAGACGAGTATGATGAATTGTGAATTTAAGTTGTAAAAGTTGTTAAGATTCGTTCTGAAGACGCGAATCCAGAATGACGGGATATTTGAAATCAATGCTTATGTTGTGTTGGTTCATGAAATAATGATAAGAGAAAGGAAAAAAAAAAAAAGGAATTGAAGTGGAAAGGAATAAAAAGGCAACAGAGTTTGAGGAATGATAAGGGAGTTGGGTATGAGGAAACCCTAAAGACTCCTATTAATAGAAATAGAAAAGTATATGATCGTCAGGATGAGGGTGATTCACCATGAGTTAAAGTTGACGGTTGAAGGCATAAGAAATGCATATAGTTTATCCCCTGTAAGTTGGGAGGATTCGAGGAAACCTTGAGATAATTCGAAGGATAAATAATGAGACGCGGATAGACTAAGGGGATAAGAAAGTAAGAAATTAAGAAAATTGGATGAAGGAAGTGACCTTCAAGAAGGTGAAGTGTAAGACCGGTGGCATGATACCCAGAAAGGGAGACGCCAGATATGAAAGATATCCCAACATTGAGGTGACTGTTGAGATAAACAACAAAAGTAAATAAGGAATTATTAAGAAGAAGTTCACGTTGAACACGACCAATATCTTCCAGAACATCCATGTTATCGTTACCAGATTAGGCAAGAAAAGCGGATAACCGTTGTTATCTTTTGGAGGCCATTTTGATTAACCTCATTTTGTATACAGATGTTATTGTGAAATTAGGCATTTACTATCGAGGTGGGAATGATTGAATAAGATACCCATATCAGGGATATATGACTTTATTTATCCATGGAAGGATGCTTGTACCTTTTTAAAGGTGGAATTAAGGATAGAACATTGGTAACTTAAAATGAATCCTAGGGGACTGCATAAAGGTTGGCATGTCACCCTTAATAGGGACAGTATGAGTTTTGACAGGATGAATTGGAAAGGATTAAGGTAATAACAACCTTTAAGAATCAGTGGAGAATTTTTTTCAGAAGTATATAGACAATGGTTCTAGTAGTAGTAAATGGTATTTTGATATGCCCTGTATCTTAGGAATACAGGAGGAACGATTCAAGGATAACCCTAGAGGTTTTATAAGGAAAAAGGTAATATTCAAAATTCTCAAGAATAGAAATGTGGATAAAGGAAATATGACGTAATTATAATGATGCCAAATGGGGCACGTGTTGAACCACGAGAAAGTATGAATCGAACCAGTAAAGGTCGAAATTGTTCAGAGCAATTAGGGCCCAGGATAAAAGATGTTCTAATTATGATTGAGAGTCAGTCATGACAGTGATTAACCTCTAAAGACTGAGGCAATAACTTATGGAAAAATGGTGATTTTTTTTTTCTCTCATCAGATTTTAAGGAAAGCATTTTCACATAAGCTGTGATTGAAATAAGGTAGAAAATTTATTGGGAAGTGGTTAATGTGACATTGACTGTAAGGAAATTTTACTATCAGGAAAGGCCAAAGAGGTGGCCGACACTTTAAAGGTAAGAGGATAATTATAGGCGCGTGTGCCAAAAGGATACAGTGATGATGGTTAAAATGTGAAGGTTGAATTATGGTTTGGAAGATTGACATTCCTTCTGATGACTGTGCAATACCCAACCGTAATAGTAGTTGGTAAAGGTTTAAATTGTGTAATCGCCATGAACGGGCTATCTATCTTAGGAGGTCCTATCTTGGGATAAGCCAGGACCATGTTTCAAAAAGGGCCAAACAAACCTTTGAGTTAAGTCTTCTATTGAAGGCATATGATTAAGAATGGTATTAACCTGCTATCGTTGCTTTGATGGAAACTCTTCTGCAATTTTATTTGCTTCATGTCATGTATGTATGTCAGGATCAGGAGTGTTCTTCATGAATCATGAATGGTGATTATGTTACCTCCTTAGAAGGATTAGATACGACATGTATGGACTCCGTATGGTTAGCTATTAAGACTTCATGGAAAATGAATGACGACAGTAGGTCAGTGGTGGACCATAGTAAGGCAGCAATGATTCTGTGAGTATTGAGCTGATTACAACCGTGAGAGTTGTATTGGAATGGGTGTTGAGATTGAGTACCACTAATCGGGTCGTGGTAGTGTATAAGTTATCATTGATAGACTAATTAAGTAGAGTATCTACCTAGTGAATAATTATTCTTTCTTATCAATAGAGAGTCGTATTATTATACGAGGAAGGTTGCGGTGCAAGCATAGAATTCTAGTAGCGATGATGTATAGAATGAGATCCCAGGTTCGATTTTCGATATCGAGGGAGTTTCAAAGGTAATTGTGTGTAAGCTCGAGGAAGGGCATGGGTCCATAGAATGATGGACGGATTAGCGAAAATATTTAGGCACGTGAAATACGAGGCTATAATGCTTGATGCTGATATAAATACGTATATGTTTTGTTCTCCTATGACAAACCTCTATAATTCAGAGGTAGGTTCCAAGCCAGATATTTTGTGGCAGTATATATATATATATATATATTTTATATATATACAATTCTCTTCAGTTCGTTCTTTTCTCTTCTTTTCATTTCATGTAAGCTGAGAAGAACAACCCTTCCAGAAGGGGAGGTATTGCCGAATGACTATCTATCTGTGTGATAGAAGCCGAGTAGGATACCAGCTATTGTTTAATTGCTTGTCAAGTACTAAAGGCTGGCCACCTTCTGTACTAACTATGCGATATAACAAGTGTTCATGATCATAGTGATCTCTCAACAAATTCCTTTACTTCTATTTGATTGATCAAATTTTGGAAAATAGAAACAACTGAAAAAGGAGTAATTAAGTGGTGGTAGTATGCGGAATGGGAACACATTCGTGATACTAAGGTTGACGTGGTTATTAAAAGGTTATAGAACGCTAACGAGCAAAAGTATAACCAGTATAATATTAGGAACGGAAGGTAGTAGCGGTTACGAACTGGAAAAGAATGGGTAGTGAGAAGCAAAAGCTCTAATGCTAAAAGCTATAATGAGAGTCTGTGCAATAGACTTGAAAGAAATTGGAATGATCACTTAATTCGGATTGAGTTATCTTACTACAATAGATCATATGTCATTATCGAGATGTCGCATTATGAGATCCTTGAGGGAAGACAATGTCGATCTCCCTTATGTTAGGATGAAGTTGTAGAGCGCAGGATGCTCGGACCCGCAGTAGTCTAAAGGACCAAGGATATGATAGATCTAATCAAAGGACGGCTGGTAGTAGCCCAAGATGGACATGATAAGTATGTTGATTTGACACGAAAGGATAAAGAGTACGAAATAGGGGACCTAGTAATGTTATAGGTATCCCTTGGAAAGGATTGATGGGGTTCGGAAAGAAAGGAAAGCTAAGTCTACAATTTGTTGGACCCTCGGATATATTAAGACGTTTGGGAGGTTAGCATATGAGCTGGCCCTACCCCCGAACCTGTAGCAAGTTCATAGCGTGTTTCACGTATTAATGTTAAGGAAGTGTAATTCAGATGCCAGACAAATAGGGGCATATGAGCGCATAGACATTCAACCAGACGTAACCTATATGGAGCAACCAGGAAGGGTTATAGAGTGAAAAGGAACGAGTGCTTAGGAGAAGGGTTATCAAACTAGTAAGAGTTTGATGGTAGAACCACAATGTGGGAAAATTGACTCGAGAGTTAGAAAGTGTAATGCTAAGAAAGTATCCCCATTTGTTTTCTATCTGATTCCGGGACGGAATCCTTTTAAGGAGGGGAGACTGTAATAACCCCAATTTTTGAGAAATTTTGAAACCCTTATGAATAGTGTTTTTGCTGAACGAGAAAACTTTTCATGCCACGCTATGTAGGGGTTCTGTTATTGATCTTATGGGATATTATTAGTACTCTATGTGGTATATAAGTGTATGTAAAGATCGTCAGAATCCAATTCCGAACACTTTGGTTTTTCCCGAAAATCCACTAGATACGGAAAGAATTGAGTATAAGGTAACATGATTAAAAGGATTTAAATTCAAGGATTATAAGAGAGGATCATAAAAAGGAATATAATGTATTGAGAAAGGTTAAGGGAACCCAAGTAATAAGATCCCGGGTATGATCCCTCAAACGATAAACGAGAACGAAAGTTAAGTGAACCGTATAACAGATCAGCGGTCATTAGCCAAGTAATTAAGAGCTAATCAAAGAGGTTAGTGATGATGATGTCACCACACCAACAAGAAGATGACAAGTGTGGGAAGATGACATAGGAGGATGACATAAGCATGACCAAAGGGAAGGTATTGTTGGTTGATTTCAAGCCACACAAATTTTACCATGGTTAAAAGGTAATTAACAAAACAAAAGGATATCAACCAAGCTTTTTATGCACAAAGATCAAGAAAACAAAGCAAGCTTCTCTCTCCCCCCTTTTCATCTTCTTCATTTCGAATTTTTCACCAAAATGGTGAATTAGAAATTCAAAACACAAGCTATACTCCATGGAAAATTATAAGGTTTGTTTCTTTGGATCCTATATTTCATAACTAAGAAGAGCAAGTAGTTTGAGTGCTTGAATCAAAGGTTTTCTATCTCAAACAAATCATTTTAGTTTAGGGTGAATAGTAACTTTCAAGAACAAATTTGTGATTCTTGATTTTATTTGTAAGGTCAAGGTAGCTTAAGCATATATTAAGACTTCCATGGACATTCCAAGGATCTTTCATGGATTAAAAGCTTCAAGGAAGGTATACCATCTCCAAACCCTAGATTCCTATATATTATAAGATGATTTTGATTAGTGGGTTGATATTGTAGTTTGTTGTTATGATTTAGAGTTTGAGATTTGGTATGGTAGTGAAATGGAATGGTAATTTTGTGGTTTTGATTTAAAGAAACTTAAGTATGATTAAAGTTAGGTTTAAGCATATGTATGAATGATTAAAATTGAATTGGTTGGGATTGTTATGATGTGATAAGGATGGGTGTTTGTTGTGTGTTGGATTTGAGGATGGTTTGTGTTGATTGTGGATGGTTTAAAAAATGGGAAATCGCGTAGACATAGCCGTCGTAACGTCCGATTTTCTTTGGACTGTTTTTGTGCATAGCATTAGGACCCGAGAACCCCCTGCTAGATTATGACCACTGCCATGTTTAGATAGCTCATGTTACGAGCTTCGTTTTGATATGTAGTTCGTTCGATTCCGATTTACGGTTTAGGAGAAACGACCGTTTCAAGTAACGGCGTTTCGCGAACGAAACATTTCCCCTCGCCTTACTTTGAAACATAGGTTAAAGACCAAAAAGGACTAATTGAAGTATGAAACATTTATGGTAAGTGTGTTAGGCAGTTGGTAAGGCACTCGCGAAGGAATCGCCTTAAAACTCGTAAAGGTTAAATTATTAAAAATGGTGGAGCCGAGGGTACCCGAGTGACTTAAGCGAATCAGTGAGCGCAAAACGAGCGTTAGAGTCTAAGTTAGTTAAAGTATAGATTTACAAGTGACTTTGGTTTAATTCCAACTTACTTGTTGCTTATAGGTTACCAGACTCGTCCCGAGCCATTCGTAACCCCCAGTCGCTCAGGCAAGTTTTCTACCCGTTATACTGTTGTTGTGATGTAAATATATGTATATGCATTATCTTGTGATATTGCATGATTGTTATTAGCAAATTTTGCGATATATTGGAGCATGCTAATATGGTATATATGCATGTCTGTTTCGTAATCTGGTTATCTATCTGTTGATTTCAATGCTTATAGTTGCATAATACCTATGCTAGAAATAAGCAAGTAGTTGCGTATACCCTTAGTATAGGGGATAAAAGGTGAACATATTTCTAAACCGGGAGTCGATGTTCCCGAGTATATTATATATATATATTTATATATATATATATATATATGGTTATAGTTTTCCAAACTATTAATCGAATAAGGTTTATTCGATAGCTTTAAACTTTATTACATTATTTCGAATATTATTCGAGGGCTTATGACTCTTTTATATATTATTATTGAATATTATTTGAATATTTATTCGAAGGCTTATGACTCTTTTATATTATTTATGAATATTATTTGAATATTCATTTGAGGATCTATGACTCCGATTATGTGCTGTAATATATTCTTTATTTTATTAAGGAATAAGGTGTAAATAATCAAACTTATTTTCGGTTATTCAAATAAAGATAATACTTTCATATAAGTATATCTTTGGTTATTTAATGTTTATTTCAAGTATAAATTTTAATACTTCTACTTCAATTATTTTTATAAAGATTATTCTTTATGGGAATATTATTTAATAAATAATATTCAGATATTTTCTAAATACTCTGGGGACTGATTTACTTCATTAAATCAGCCTTACTCCAAACACTCTTTAAAGTGTTTTCGAGTCTTCAAAATGATTTTTAAAAAGTCAGAGCGGATCCCAAAACTCATTTTTATATTTAAGATCTTCCTTTTTAAAGGGGATTTAAATACTCGCTCAAAACCTGGGGAATCCGGCTCTGTGGTGTATTTTATATTCGCAACAAGGTTGCAGATTTGGTAAATGAATTGATTACTTGCCCAATGTTCGGGAAGTAAGCCCATCTAATTGAGTCGGCATAAGCGACAGGCCGGGGTACGGTCTAATATTGTGTAAGTGGCTGGGTGGCAGTCCATCAACGCGTGAGGGGCCGGGGTACGGTCGAGCGCGAGGTCTTAATTATGACCAGGGTGATGACCGGTGAGGAATTCATCCATCTACAGTAGAAAAGGTTACTTATTGGTATCTGTGCCTGATCAGCAGGATATCGGGTTTATGCCAAAATTCTTTTCCTTTCCAAAATTCATTGGATGTTTCAAACTCTGTTCATACTTTACATAACAGAGGTTCCAGGAAATGTTTAAGAGATATATATATGTGGATATATATATATCGGGACTAAATAAAGTATCTCGTAACTTTATTTCATTCAATAATATTTCAAAGATTGAATCTATTCAAGTCTTGTCTTGTAGTCTCATCAGTGGGATGAACTTTTGAAATTGATTATAACTTGAACGGTGGTAGTTCAAGTAGTATTTGGGAATGATATAAGTGTAGTGAAGTATTTGGTAACTCATCTTTTAAACTTATATCTAATTAATAATTGTCTTATGAATGACAAAGATTTTCAGAAAAACGTTGAGACAAGGTTAGATATATGAGATCACCTTGCAACGATATTTTTTATACAGTTATACACTGGGACTTTGTGTATATTACGCATGGAAGAGGACTTCCAATATTTTGAAAAGTATATATGTATATATACTGAATATTTTGCGACTTCATCGCATTAAGATATCAAACTTGGTTCATTTCTTTTGACCAAGACTTTCATGAGTATTATGAGTAGGCTCATATATTGTAAATATTTATACATATTATTTTGGTGGGCTTGCTGCTCACCCTTGCTTTATTTCTTCATCACACAACAACAGTTAGGAAAGATGGCCAGACTCCAGCAGACCCAGCGCAAGCGCGTGGGAAGCATCCCGCGTCTTCCCGTTGATGTTGTAGCTGCTATAGCTGCAGAGGTAGATCTATTGCAGATCAGACCATCTACTTTTGAGAATCAATTATGTATAATTATAACTTGTGGCAGATAATGGCAATTAACTGTAAATTTATCAAGTAATCATTTTGGGTTGTAATAACTTTTAAATTGTGGATTCAAAGACTTGTACTTATTTAAATTTCATCTCTGAGACTATAACGGGTTGTGGTGTGTGTTAGTGTGGGGTCACAGCATAAGGTTATTATTATTAATTAAGTGAAGTGATATTGTGGAAAGAAAGACCGTGACGACCCGGATCCTCGACCCCGGATCTGGGGGTGTTACATTAAGCCTATTGTTTAACGTCGTCATGGTGGACACCCAACCAATGCTGACTGGAGATCCCAAGAACTTGGTTCAATGGGCCAACTAAATAATGATGACCAAATCACTGTAGGGAAAATACCTAGCTTGTTTCTATCATGAGGAAACAGTGAGACCCGTATGGTACGAGGTTAAGCCTTTGAGCTTTTAATAATCTTTTGGCGAATACATGAAGTTCAGGAGTGAATGCATGGAATTCAGTTGAGTAAATACGGATTACTCTATAAGATAAAGATCACCTATGTGGGAGAGAAGTGGGGCCGCTTCAAAGGAGAATTTCGAGGCACAATTCTTTAGAAACTCCTGCAGAACCAGGACGATATTCCATGGCCAAATGGATATACTCATGAGAACTGAACGAGTCAGAAAGGATATAATGATAATTATATCATCGTTTACACAAGCGGTCGAACAGTTCAAGGACAAGCACGTCTACTGTCTACCAGTAAAGTCGGCATGCTTAATCGAGCGAAGGTTCAAGGAGCATTCTCTACCTCATATGCTATAACTGATCGAAGAAACTATCACCAAGTCAAACTACGTGTCTGTCTATCTGGTGTGCTACTGAAATGTCAATATGATCCATGTGGGGGATTGTTGGAAAATATGGATAGCAGTCCCACATTGTCAAGTCAATTTAAGCCATAGTTTGAGTGGACGAATGTCGCGTGCGCGCGATGAGTGAAATTGGAATGTGTTCTCCTCCGAGAGAGATTTCCGAGGCACTTTGAATCACTCAAAATGACTAAGAGATGGATGAGATATGATCATCCAAAGTTAGTCTCTTAGTAGTGGAAAGTTGTGTAAAAAAATGAAAGTCCCACATTGAATTTACAAAGGAGAATGCATAGCTTTATATAGTAAAACATTTATGTAGTGTTCAAATGTGATACTTATGTATTACTCAAACACCCACGTGCGTGCAGGGGGGGTGCAAATCTTGGGCTTTCGAGGGGCAATCTGAGGCTTGCGAAGCCTTCATACTTGCCCGTGTATGCGACGTACGGAGACGAATGTAGCGGGAAATTGGCCCGAATAATTACGGACTAGTTTTCCTAAATTTAATTTCCACTGGGCTTGGGCTCTTAAATTATTAATTCATTTTTTATTACGAATTATTATAATTGATTTGGCGTAATAATAATTTGATTCAATTATAGATTTAATTATTAATTAACTTTATTTATTTAATTATGCGTGAAGTAGCGCATACGTTTCCCTCGAGCCTATATATTATCGTATCAGGTTTAGGGTTTATTCATTCATTCGAAATATAACACACAACCACCTCCTAAACAAAAACCCTACTCTCTTCCGGTGATAGTTTCTTCCTCCGTTCTTGTTCGCCAAAGGTGTTGTTCATGCAACAATGTCATTTTCTCATTTTATCCTGGGAGCTAACGACTCGCACATACGGTGAGGGCCGTAATAGCTTTAAGGAGACATTTATACCACTGGACTCGAGAACGTCTCCTTCATATCCTTCTTATTTATTTTCACAGTTTATTACTCTGTTATTCATACACACACACTTATATTGTTTGTATTATTCACGAATTGTGATAACAGGACTATTTGATAGATGGTTGACGATTGATAATAAATAAAAAAATGTGTTAATATACGAGGTGGCTCATGCATTATCAGCATTTCCCAAAAAAATCATTCCGGCATTTCTTGACTTAATAGATAACCAATAAACAATATAATAATTAGCTTGTCGGTACAAACCTGTTTTAAAGGTTAACTATTATGCCCAAAAATTGGTATAAACCTTGTTCGGGTCAAAATCGGGTCAATTGGTCAGAATTGGGATATTGGTGCCTAAAATTAAAGAAAAAGATAAAACATCTATTTTTATCATGAGGGAAGAAGGTGTGCCCTACAGATATGGGGAGGTGCGCCCTTATGCGTACGAGAAGAGAAAGGCTGACGCCATACATAATTAAGGCACGCCCTCATTGGTGAAGGAGGCACGCCCTGTTGATATATGAGAAAAGGAATCCAATTGATTCTTAGAACTATCCCCTGAGGTATTAGGGCGCGCCCTAAGTAAAGATGATGAAGTCTTGTTAGCATGGTTACTTGGACGGGTTCCCTGGAGGATTCAAGAAGAAAATGGGATTATTTTTACTAACCTATTTGATGCAAGTACTCTATTAAAGAACTCCTTCTTGTAATGCAACCTTTGGAAGGTAGTGTCCGTGGTCAGAGAACTTCAGGGGTATGCCTGGACGAAAGGCCTCCTCCTGTAGTCAATGAGTGTCCTCATTGGGGATGCGGGGTGAATTCTGGTATGTGCTTTGGGAGCTCTGTCTCTGTAGTCAATGAGTGTCCTCGTTGGGAGACATCGGAGTATCCTGCACTTTGCACCCAAAAGCTTGGGATCACTTGTCCTACAATCTGGTTGGGGCTCTTTATCCGGGGGACAAGGATGCGTCTAATATTTCAGGTGAATCACGGCTATACCCGCGTCCACGGATTAGAGAAATAACTGGTAGCGGAGGGTTATCCTTGTCCAGGGAGATGCCTTATCCGTGAAGTCTCGAAGCCGCGGACGAGCCTTGGGCCTTTGTGGTTGGGCCTCATCGGTGGATATTCCTAAAGCTAGTAGAAGACGGTTTCCAGTAGGTTTCCTACTGGGCCTCGAGACAAGAGAACTAAGCCCATTAGGTTTCTTGTTCCCCAAGAACTACGTTGGATTGATTCCCTATAAATAGGGATACGTAGGAAAATTGTAAGGGTTAAGAAGCGAGAGCACAAACGAGCCACCACTAACCCTAAGCAATCTCAGCCACCAATAATCATCACCACCAAACACTTTTAATAAAATCCGACGAGTACTGTTCATGTTTTTCGACGAAGAACCATCGTCATAGATCTTGTTTCCGGCTACGAACCTCAAACTTTGTTGCTACCAAATTCCTCAGTCAACAAATTGGCTCTAGAAGGAGGGGCTAATCAAGATCTGCATCTAGGAGGAAAGATATCTCAATATCATGATGGAAGTTTTCATGATGGAAGTTATGAAGGAGAGTTTGATCATGTCTATGACCGCCATAAGCCTTATATTCTACCTATGACTGCCCCACTCCAGATGTCGGGGTTCAACCGCCTGTACTGATCAGTAATGCTTATTTGCTGGAACAACTATACCGCATGAGAGATGCTCTAAATGGGTTCGACTCGAGCCTAAACACCGTGGAGCGACGCAAGAGCAAAAGGGACCTTCGCCATAATCGTTCTGCCCATGCACTAGGAAAAGCCCCATAACTGAGAGAGATACATTGGTCGGTCACGGTCGAACGGAAGGCAGACATATATCAATAACCCCGCGATGTCTGAATTATTCCAACGATGTAACTCTGATTGTTGAACTTGTTGATGAAGACACTGATGGTCGAGAGGTACCGCGGGCTGATTACTGGGTAATCACTCACCCACACCGGTCCGAGCGTAGTCTGCAGGAACATCAGCAAGCGGAATGCATGCCAGAGAATGAGCAACGAGACTTTGCTGCTTTGAAGGATCGTTTGGGGATCCGCTTGGGTGACGATGATCTAGGGATGTTATTGATGCAGAGAGAGGCCGATCGCGGAGATATGATGCCCTATGGTACAACACGTGTGCCCCTGAATTCTCATGAGAATCAGGAGCGGCACCGCGATCATGAGAGAGCTCCTCCTCGCGGGTCGATGGACCGGTTTGGTCATGGATACGGAAGTGACCATTGGAAAAGATCCCAATGGAGAGGAAGAGGCGGAGGCCATGGTAGATACTTAGACGGATACTGCCGTGACAACTATCGTGGCTACAGGGATACTCGCACGTATAACCGAGCTGAAAGAGATAACTATGTGGAAAATGATGGTCATATGGATATTCTAAATTATGATCGCGAAATGCCTCAGGGTCGTGGACGAGGTCAAGGAGAAAATCCGGAAGGAGATCAAGGGCGAAACCAAGAGATGGTAGTAGTACCTGGAGGAGGGCAAACTAATGCCCAAAACATTAATCAACAATAGGCACCTCCAGGTGGAAATCAAGTAGTAATACCTCCACCTCAGCCCAAGGTCCACAACCTCACATGCAGAATATCCCCAGTATGGGAACTTTTAATGTGGATGATTTAAAGAGACTGCTCAATCATCTAGAAGGAAGAGTAACAGCAACGGCTGAAATTCCTTCACCAATCTCTGCAGCCGTGAGAGTGGCTCAGTTACCGGCCGAATACTGTAACACAACTAGTGATCTCCGGTTCCATGGAAGTTCAGATCCTGTGGAATTCTTGGGACGATTCAATATAGAGATGAATGTGTATCAGGTTCCCGACCTGGCCCGATGCCGACTCTTGGTGGCCACTTTCAGGGAGAGCGCTCAACAGTGGTTTCAAAAGTTTGGACCGGGAGTAATCACTTCTTGGGACCAAATGAAAACCTTATTCCTGACCAAGTTCCAAGCAGCTGGGAGATATGCTTCGTCTGTCACTACTATGGCTAATGTCAAATAGAGGGAAAATGAAATCCTGACATCTTTAAAAGGTTCAATGCTGAATCTACCAGCGTGAGAGGTGCTGTAGACGAAGCTTTGAAAAGTTTTTTGATAGCAGGGCTAAGGGTTGGCTCGGATTTCTGGAAGCTTTTGCAGGAAAAAGACCCGTCTACTCTGGCAGATGTCTTCGCTTTGATAGAATCATTCAAGGCCGTAGAACAATCTTTGGCAGAGGTGCAACCGACCTTGTAAACAAGCCAGAGAGGCAGATCAAGGAAGATGGATAGATTTTCGAGCCCAAGATATCGAAGAAGTAGTCGAAGCCCGAATCGGATAAATGCTACGATTGTAAAGAGGGAGTGGAGCCCTCCCTCGAGCTATGACAACAGAATTAGCGGGTACACCCATTTAGATGCATCGATTGATCACATCTTTGAGGTAACAAGAACAAAGGACTTTTTAGAAAACCTGAGGTTCTATCATTTTGGAAAAGCAAAGATAATAAGAAATACTGTGAATACCATGAGTCATCTGGACACAACACACATGAGTGTCGGCAACTAAAGGATGAAATCGAAGCTCTAATTAAGGAAGGGTATCTCGATGAGTGGGTAGTAAAGGAAGTAAGGAGTCATAAAAGTGGCACCGACAAAGCAAAGAAAGAAGGAGGTCGCACCCCTCGGGGGCCAAACAACAAAACTTTGAAAGAGAACAAGTTTTTCAGGGATGGCAGCATCCGAGCAATATACGGAGAAGGTCCTGGGATGGAATTTAGTAACAGAGCCTTGGCAAGATATGCCAGGGAAGCTTGGTTTTAGACTGTTGACTGATGTCCACAGGGTGGAGACTGAAAGTGTTTGTCCTAAATCCAATCATGTATGATGAGTTAGGAAGAATTTTCTTGTATTCCTATTTGATTTCATTTGAATTAATAAAAGACTTGTTATATTTTATGGGCTTTATCTATTTAAAGTGTATTAAATAAGATGTTCCATAGTTTAGAGTAAAGGTTCTAGAATTATAATGAGATTATAATAGTGAGATCTAGAAAATGACAACTCTGGACTTAAAACAGTTCCTGATCATAGGATAACTAATCGGATGTTAGTGGATCTGTTCTCATAGGCATTTGTGTGGTGACACTATAGCTGGTATGTAGGTGCTTATTAGGGAATAAGTTCACTGAACATGACTCGATAAGTTGAACAACTAATGGAGATTACTCATGTGTCAATAGTTATTCACTGAGTGATAGTTGTACAAGTGTCCTTAGACTTGAGATCGTTAAAGGTATCTTATATATAATGAACTGTGCTTTGGTTTAGTCCTTAGTCTCAAGGACATCCATTAGGTCTATTCTGGGCATAAGGATTTGTGTATAGAGATAGTTGACGTCAATAGAGGATCTACCCCTTCCAGTATAGGAAGAGAATATCCTATGTTATTCTTAGTATGCGAGTTCTGGAATCTCTGGCCAGAGTGTATAAAATTAGAAAGGAGTTTCCAATTTGCATTAATATGAACTTTGCATTATGAATAAGAAATCATATGATTAAATTTGATAGGCCTGACACGAGATCCATGCCTTGTATTTATTCGGGTTATTATAAGGGTAGAAGGAATTCATTGTACGGTAACTAGTCACTGACAGGTTCTTGATATTCTAAGCAGTGAATTCATATTATTCGGATAGTCGCGATATGTTGAGAAATATCACTCACGATGTAGAATAAATATAATTAATCAGTTAATTATATTTAGTAAATTTTAGTATTCATGTAAATAATTAATAAAAGTTTATTATTATTTATTTCTACTACCGGCATTATATTGAACCTACAGAGTCACGCCATAAAAGAATATTTTCTTTGACGAAATAATGAGAGAGAGAATTATTTTCTAAATAGTTAAGAAAAAAAAATAATGATTAAAATAGTTTTAATTATTATTAAAGCATTTTATGAAGATAAAATGTGGGGGTTAATATATATAAAGATATATTATAAAACCCTAGGAGAGCCCTTTAAATAGAATGAGATGGCTCATTCTATTCACATAATTTTGGTTTTGTCAAAACCCTAGCCTCCATCTTCTTCCTCTCTCTCTCTCCCCCAAAAACTCCATTTTATAAAAACTCGGTTTTATAAAAGGTTCATCGAAGACGATCGTTCTTGGTGGATACAGGTAGAGTGCTTCACACACTGAGGAGCAACTGCTAGCACTCCAATTTTATCAAGCTTCGATTCACGAGGTATGGTTTCGATTCCTCAGTTTTTCCTTTTATACGTTTTTCTATATGTGCGGTATATGGTTTTCACGGAATAAATTGTTGTTTCACGCTTCAGCTCATCCGTAAATTCCATCATTGGCATGAGAGCTAGGTTTTGTATATAGAGATTCATATAAAAAATTTCAGATTTTTTTATGCATGTATGGATTTATTATGATTTTTGCAAGTTTATTTGGATTTAATTATGAATTAATTCGAAATAATTTTTGCATGAGATTTTGACTACAGATCTGGGTTCTACAAGTGTTGTAGATTGTCTAGGTATTTTTTTCATAATTTTGTGATGTATAGATTATTTGTTATAAATTTTTAAAAATTGTTTTAATTAAAATTCATGGAATAATTATGCATGTGAATAATTATGATTAAAATTTGCACAAGGACTCATGGCTGATCTGGTATTTTTCTGCTACTCCCTGATTTAAGAAATCATATTATTTTGATTTTTATTAAATTATTAATTAAATGTTAATTAATTTATTAATAATAAAATTAAAATAATAAATTAATAAGGAGTTATTAAAGAAGGGAGTAAAGGGAAAGGGGGTTACATTTTTTTTTTTGTAAACGGCTGGCAGACAAACGGGCAGGTGACAGAAAAAAAAAACTGCTGCGGCTGTGCCAGGCGCGTGCGCTGCACGCGGTGAAGGGGTGTGTTGCGCATTCCGTGAATGCGTTACACACTGTTGCACATTTACGGAATGCGTTACACGCGTAAATGGCTCAACGGTGTTGTAACGCATTACGTACATGCGTTATAGCCCGTCTGTCCAAATTAAATTTGATTTTTTGGGAGTTTCGTAAATCCGTTTTGGGCGTGCAATATATCGTTGGATTCGTTTTTCCGAGACGGATCTAATGGAGTGGTCAAATATTTTTTATATAAAAGTTTTGAACTGTTTATATTCCCGAAGTGTTTTAAAGCATGTTTTAATTTTTTTAATTGCTTTTAAATGCTATAATAAATCCATACATCATTATATCAATATGTGACATGATATTGCTTGCATGCTTACTTGTTTATTTATTTTTATATATGAGATGTATGCCTATGTTTACCATGCGATGATAGATTTAGGTGAACTTAAATCAATATAAGGCGTGCTCTAGAAAATCTAGAATAGGAATCGTTTCTTGCCTTGACAATAATATTATGAATACAATCATGAGATTCTTGTGTTTATGAAATACGTAATTAAATATGAATTTTCAATTTTGAGAGAAAGGATGATTCTGTCAACAACAGATTTCTATCTGTAAGAAAGGGTTATTAAGTGACGCCTCTTGACAATGCTCCACCCGATCTGGGAATCATCTGATTATCGATTATTGATTTGAAATATTTAATTTAAAAGGAAGAATCTCTTTATAATATGATTATGATTGTAACGTAATATAATCCCTCTAAAATTAAATAATATCAAGTAGTAATTGGCCAATGATACAACGGGCTTGTATCGGTCATAGCCTTCCAACATGATAGAAAGTGGTTCTTATTTTTAAATCATCGTCATTTCGTGCTACAGCCGAGGGCTTTGATTTCGAAATAAGAAATACTTGTCTATTACATAGAGATGTGTACATTGAATTAGAATCTAAAGTTCGTTACGTGCTACAGCCGTGGGCCGTTGGAGACTGATACAATTGTACGAAATGTTGGGTTAGACTTGACTTAGAATATTGAGTTTGTCGTGCTACAACCGTGACTCAATTATTCAAGAGGCTAAAATTATATTAGGGAATAACATAAGATGTAAGTGACAAGAGTTGTCTGCCTATTGAACATCACATGACGTTTCGTGCTACAGCCGAGGTTGTGTAATGGAATGTAGGATCCCTATTCCCACTAGCATTATGAATGCCTAATTTTCACTTAGGGGTTGTATAAATTAGATAAACTAGTGGGAGCCACTTATGAATAAAGACCCGATTCATATAGTGTTTTGAAATAAAATTGAATATTTGCTAAGTGTTATGTGTTTATCATTTACAGATTTACTATATTCGTTATGTCTTCTGCACTATCACTCCGGAGTATACTAGATGCTCACAAGTTGACTGGTCCTAATTTTGCTGAATGGCTTCGAAACTTGAGAATTGTTCTCAGGGTGGAGAAGCTGGAATATGTGCTTGACTCACCTAAGCCTACTGAACCTGCTAACGATGTATATAATGATGAACATGTTGTGTATCGTAAGTGGATAGATGATGCAAATATTGCTCAATGCATCATGCTAGTTTCCATGAACATTGAGCTACAGAAGCAGCATGAGCATATGGATGCTCACACTATCCTTATGCATCTACAAGAGTTGTATGATGTGGCAGGGAGGACAACTCGATATGAGATATCGAATGAGCTGTTCGGTTGTAGGATGTCTGAGGGATCATCCGTGAATGACCATGTACTTACGATGATCAATTTGATTGAACGTCTTGGATAACTTGGTTTTACCATGGATGGGGAGCTGAGCCAAGACTTGGTCTTGCAATCACTTCCGGGTTCGTTTTCGCAGTTTATTATGAACTTTCACATGAATAAGCTGGATGTCAGCCTGGCTGAACTCCACAACATGTTGAAGACTGCGGAATCGAATTTCCCCCTAAGAAGAGCTCTGTTCTTCTAATTGGTGAAGGTTCCAATCCTAAGAAAAGGAAGAAGAACCCTTCCAAGAAGAAGAAAGTAGGTGAGAAAAAGCCTGTTCCACCAAAAGCTGAAGACCCCAAGAGCAAAGCTGTTTGCTTTCACTGTAACAAGGTGGGGCACTGGAAGAGGAACTGCAAGGTTTACCTTGCAGAATTGAAGAAGAAGAAGGGTAGTGAGACTACCACTTCTGCTTCAGGTATGCTCATGATTGAAGTGAATATGTCATTAAATTAAATTTCTACTTGGGTATTAAATACCGCATGTGGTTCTCATATTTGCAATTCGTTGCAGGGACTAAGGAGAAGTAGGACTCTTGAGGAAGATGAGGTGATTCTACGGATGGGAAATGGAGCAAGAGTTGCTGCTGAAGCTGTAGGATCATTTCATTTACATATGCCTATGGGCAAGACTATTATTTTAAATAATTGTTATTTTGTTACTTCGATTGTGAGGAATATTATTTCTATTCCCATGTTAGACTTGGATGGATTTTTGTTTGTTATTCAGAATAATAAATGTTCAATTCTTAGAGATAACGTTCTTTACGGAAGTGGTATTTTAAATAATGGTTTGTATGTATGTGATGTAGAGCATGATTTACTACAAATTGAACATACTAATAAAAGAAAAAGGGATGATAAAAATATCACCTTTTTGTGGCACTGCAGACTTGGTCATATTAGTGAAAATAGACTGCGGACATTGCATAAGGAAGGGTTACATGACCCCTTTGATTTTGAATCATATCTTACATGCGAGTCTTGTCTATTGGGTAAAATGACCAAATCTCCATTTAGTGGACATGGAGAGAGGGCTGCAGATTTGCTAGGATTGGTACACACAGATGTATGTGGACCAATGTCTACACAAGCCATGGGTGGATTTTCATACTTCATTACTTTCATAGATGATCGATCTAGATTCGGATATGTGTATTTGATGAAACACAAGTCTGAAGCCTTTGAAAAGTTCAAAGAATATAAGCATGAAGTGGAGAAACAAACCAAACATAGTATTATAACTCTTCGATCAGATCGAGGTGGTGAATACTTGAATTGAGAGTTTCTAGATTATCTCAAAGAAAATGGTATAATCTCCCAGTGGAATCCTCCATATACTCCATAGTTGAATGGGGTATCTGAAAGGAGAAATCGAACTTTGTTAGACATGGTTCGGTCCATGATGAGCGATGCGAATCTTCCAGTATTCCTGTGGGGTTATGGATTGGAAACCTCAGCATATTTACTGAATAAGGTGCCTTCCAAATCTGTCCCTAAAACTCCATATGAGATATGGAAAGAAAGGAAATTGAGTCTTAAACACGTTAAGATTTGGGGATGTCCAGCTTATGTCAAGAAAGTTGACCCAGATAAGCTGGAATCTTGATCCGTAAAATGTAGTTTTGTGGGATATCCCAAAGAGACTTTAGGGTATTACTTTTACACCGATCATAGGGTGTTTGTCTCCAGACATGCTACCTTCTTGGAAAAGCAGTTTATCCTTGAAGGAAACAGTGGGAGCAAAATTGAACTTGATGAAGTTCAAGAAGCACAAACTACTACGAATCAAGTGGAAACACCTGTTCAGACTGAACAACCTTCTGTGGAACAGCCCATTCGTAGGTCAGGGAGAGTGTCTCGCCAACCTGAGAGGTATTATGGCCTTGTCATTGAGAATGACAATAAGTTGTCAATCATTGATGATGACGACCCTATGACCTATAATGAGGCTGTGAGTAGTGTTGACTCAGAAAAATGGCAAAGTGCCATGAAATCCGAAATGGAATCTATGTATACCAACCAAGTATGGACTTTGGTTGAAGCACCTGAGGGTGTGAAGACTATTGAGTGCAAATGGGTATACAAAAGAAAGATTGGAGCAGATGGCCAGGTGGAGACCTATAAGGCCAGGCTCGTGGAAAAAGGATTTAGACAAAGACAAGGGATTGACTTTGATGAAACTTTTTCGCCTGTAGCCCTGTTAAAATCAATTTGAATTTTGCTTGCGATTGCTGCTTACTACGACTATGAGATCTGGCAAATGGACGTGAAAACGGACTTCCTCAATGGGAAACTTGAAGAGGAAGTGTATATGACACAACCAGAGGGTTTTCTTTCTAAGGGAAATGAACACCTAGTGTGTAAGCTGCTGCAAACCATATATGGTTTAAAGCAAGCTTCTCGTAGATGGAACATCCGTTTTGATGAGACAATCAAAGAGTTTGGTTTTATCAAAAACATAGATGAACCATGTGTCTACAAGAAGGTTAGTGGGAGCGCGGTAACATTTCTTGTATTGTATGTGGATGACATACTTCTTATAGGAAATGATATACCGATGCTGCAATCAGTCAAAGTGTGGCTATCGAAGAACTTCACTATGAAGGACTTGGGAGAATCATCCTACATTCTCGATATGAAGATCTATAGAGATAGATCTAGAAGAATGATAGGTCTTACCCAGGGTACATACATCCAGAAAGTGCTTAAAAGGTTTAGCATGGAAAACTCCAAAAGAGGTCTCATACCGATGAGCCATGGAGTGTCCCTTTCTGAAAAGATGTCTCCTAAGACACCTGAGGAAAGAGAGTGTATGAGTAAGTGTTATTTCTAGAGAACTAACAATGAGATTTACAGAAGGGGGGTTGAATGTAAATCTCAAAACTTTTTCAAGTTTTGAGCAGTTTATAAAGACTGTGTGTTCAAGATGAACAAGTGTGTGAATTGCTTTAAGCTGATACAGACAGATATATATTCAAACACAAATGTAAAGAACACAATAAACCTTTAAAAACTTTTCTGGTGGATTTGTTGTTCCACCAGAGATGGTATTTCAGAAATTCTGTGATCTAAGAATTTGATCACAGCTGCATCCTAGTACAAACTAGATAATTTTTCTCTCAAGATTTTTCTAAACAGCTCTGGAAAAATTCTCTTCTAATTACTAGCTACTACTTGGTTTATATATTACCAAGTTTACAAGTGAAGACAAGGATATAATAAAATAATAAAGTAAGATCTCCACTTGTTTCTTCTCCAGTTCACTCCAGTACTTTGTTGACTTAATGTCTCTTTATACTAGAGTAGAACGGCTGCTTTTTCTGATGTTCCTGAAATTAGGCTGCCACATTTCAGTTATCTCTGTTCACCCACGTGCCTCTGTTTGTAGGTACAACTACCACTTATCAACGGTTAATCAACAGAACATCTGTTGAAGCTTTCATCCGTTAATGCACTCATCCGTTGAAGGATGTTATCCGTTGAAGCTTTAGAGACATCCGTTGAAGCTTAGCTTCTCATCCGTTGAAGGTCTTTAAGTCATCCGTTGATACCACTTCATTTATACAAAATTACAAGGCATGAAATATTTACAATTGGCCTTCCTATCTGCATATCTTCTAGTAGTCAACATGACTCATAGTTTCTCTCAACTTCTAAGAATTACATCTTAAATACAGAGACTGAAATATGCTACAACACTAGACTTATTTCTAAGTAAAGCTACACCATCAACGGATAGCCAAAGTGGTCTTATCCGTTGAGGCTACAGACACTGAATTTCTACTTAAGTGTTTTGTTAAACATATCATCAAACTAATGCACATATATTCCTAACAATCTCCCCCTATTTATGTCTATAAGAATTGTAGGCATAAATTCAGGGTTAACTTGATGATAACAAAACACTTAACAGATATATGAATTGAAACTAAGTAGAAATTTGAAAATGCTGCAAAAATGTATGTACTAGGAGGAAATTGAAGATTTACAGTATTTCCAAGGATACTCCTTTAGCCTGAGCAAATCATCTTTTTCTTCTTTGTTCCCTGGTTTTCTTTCCTAGCCCTTTGTCATTTTCCTCAATTTGGAGTTGGAGTTGTCTGAAGAATTCAGCTTCATCTTCAACACTGATATCCAACTTAGATTGCATTTCCTTGAGAGTTTCATTGCTGGCAATCTTGAGTTGGTCTTCAAGTCTGAAAAATCTTCTGACTCCTTTATCATCTCTAAATTCCATCAACCAATGAGGTGATTTGTGAATTGTAATTCCCCTTTCTTGAATGAGTAAAGTCCTGGGTAAAGCATTGGGCTCCCTCCAAGTTTTCCTTATATTGGCAATCTTGTTGAGAATTTCAGTCTTGGCAGTTCTGGTAAAGCCAGAATCCTTTTGTATAGCTGAAAAGACTCTAATCAAGGTAGAGTAGCCTTCATTCAGAATCCTGTGGAGAGGCCATGTTCTTTCCCCAGCTCCTTTGTATCTGAACACTAATCTCTCTGGTAGCTGTCTGTAAGCAGCTATTCCTCTTACATCCTCCAGCTCATCCAGATAGAGTTCAATGTCTGAAATTTCTTTTATGTTACAGATGTGAACATAATCATCTTTAGAAATGGATGGCTTAGGCTTAGGCTTTTGTTTTTGAGTGAATTTCTTAGAGGTTATGGGAGGTGTAGATTTGGGTTTTCTTTTCTGTTTCTTTAGTAGTGGAAGAGTGGTTAGAAAGGTAGGCAATTTGATGGTGTCCCAATCAATAGGTTCCTCTTTTGGAATGATTGGTTCACCATGGATGTTTATAGTGGGATTAGCAACAAGAGGTTCAGGTATGGAAGGTAGTGGTTTAGATATAGATTTGGTTACTTCAGTATTATCTTCACTCCTTCTATGTGCCTTGGCCTTTCTTCTGTTTCCCTTCTGCCATTCCTCTCTTTCTTCCATATTCTCACCAAATATACTCCCAAAAACCTCATCTAGGTTTGCAATCTTGTCTTCACCCCTGACTTCAATTCCTTTCTCTTCTTCAACTTGACTTGACTTTAGCTGTTGTTCAATCTTTGCTTGTGCTCTTTTGTCAGCCTTTAGTTGCTTGACTTCTTCCTTCTTGGCTATTGAGAATTTGGGATGTCCTTGCATCACACATATGCTCTTTCCCTCTCTAGAGATAATAGCCCTATTTCTCCTTACAGCCTCATCCATGGTCTCTTTGAGATAAGCAATACTCCTACCTAAAAGCTTGTTCTCATCAGCTTTTGGAGGAGGAAAGTCCACTTCTTTTAAAGGATTCTTTGTAGAGTCCTTATTGGATCTTTTATTGGGCTTGAGAATTATAGCTTGTAGTTCTTTGGAAGAAGCTTCTCCATCCTTATGTCTCCCTACTGGCTTGAGCTCCATGTTGATTGGTTCAATCTTTGTGCTATATTTCACAGATGTTGATTTATCTTGTGTAGAGCCAAACAACAGTTGCAACCTTTCATCAATTCTCCTCCTTTGCTCTTTCACTTGAATTTCAGCTGCTGCTAGCTGAATCAAATCAATTCCATCAGGCTTTCCTTTGATTTGAATGATTGGAGAAGTAGTGATGGCAGGAACTAGCACTTTAGATATTTTGATTTTTGTAGATGGCTCTCCTTCCCCTTCCCTTTTACTCTCCCCCTTTTTGTTATCATCAAGAAGAGGGGTCAAGCCTTGTGCTTTTGCCAGCTGCATTAGGAGACTGGTTTGAGATTGTTGGTTGTGAAGAATGGTGGCCACAGAATCTTCAATAACTTGAACTCTATCTTCCAACTTGGCCAGCCTTTTCTCAGTAACTGATTCCTTTTTCAATCTCAAAACCAAGTCCTGCAATGTACCATAGGGCATGACTGAATCCAATTTTTCAGAACTGTAGGATTTCAAGTCAGCAATATCCTTCCTGAGATCATTCATACTCAGATTCTGCTTTACTTGCTGCAACTTCATGAGATGCAGTGAGTCCAGGTGAGCTTGAAGGATAGCCTTGATACTTGCATGTGAAGTGTTCTGAATGGCCTGTTGAATAGTGTTGATTTGTTTGACTAAGGAGACATTGAATTCCCCTGATCTATACTCCTTTGTCAAAGCCCATTCAGGTAGATTTGGAATTGAACTAGGGCCTTCATCTCCCCCTAAGTTCATGCTTCCATCAAAAGAAACAGAGTCATCATCATCAGAATTTACTCCAAATTCCTCAGATGGCTCACCAGCTGTAGAAGGCATCTTGTTAATAGCAGCTTTATCCCTTTGAAGAGATTCTGTTGTGTGTACTAGATGTAGTGTCTTTTCTGCCTCCTCATTGCCCTGAGCAGCCAACATTTGATAGGCTGACACAGGATGAGTAAAAGTGTCAGCATCCAAGGAAATGTTATCAATTACAGCTTTGTAATGTTGTTGAAATTGTCTTTCCTTTTCAGCATCATCCACAATCATTGACTCACTAGCAATGGCTGGTTCCACCCTTATATCTACTGTACCTGCCTTTCTCTCTTTTTCTCTATTTTCTTGCATCAGGGGCTCCCCCTGGCTCACACAACTCACTCCCTCACCTTCACCTACTAAGGTGGTACTCCTCTCACTTATTTTTGCCATGCTGGAAGAAATAGCATGCATTTTTGAGCTCTCAATCTCTCCTTTTGCCTGGGAGCAACCCAGCCTCTCACTCAAATTTTCACTCCCTTCCCTCAATCCTAAGAGTGATTGCACAGTATTCATGTCTTCTACACTTGGAATTGATTCAGTTATGTGTGGAGAGACTATCAACGGATGTGGAATATCCGTTGAAGGTGAAACTGATGTTATCAACGGATAACTGCTGTTAAACTTATCCGTTGAAGAGCAACCACTTATCAATGGATGAGTGATATCCGTTGAAGAAGGAAAAGAAGTTGAAATTGAAAGTGATATAACTGTTGAATCTGTGTAGATTGATTTGAGATGTGGTGACACAGATCCTTCAATTATATCTGAAAGAATTTGCGGGTGATCCAACAAATCATCTAAGAGATGATGATCACCTGTATTTGAGTGGGGCTCCTCCTTGAGTTGTAAAGAGGGAGAATCAGGAATTGATGGGAATAACATATCCACATCCAGAGATGGTGATGAAGTGTTTGGTGATTGATGTGTGATTATTGTGAGAGAATGGGGCTGTGACTCCACATTTATTGGAGCCACATCAAACTGAGTTTGAGAAGGCATAGATACAGATGGATGTATCTGTGCAGTGTGTGCACCCTGTGTAGAAGATTGGGTTCTAGCCTTCTTTCTTCTAATAAAAGCTTTTGTTGGTGAGTGTTTGGCTTCAGTGTCCCTCCCTCGTTTGTTCTGTGTTCCTGGTTGGGAACTATTTTCAATAGTAACATCCTTTTGGGAGGATGCAACTAGGGATGTGCTAGATACCTTTTCAACCACCACAGCTTTTTGAGAAACTGTGGCTTGGCTAGCTTGGGAAGCACTTAACTCTCCTTCCTTATCCTGGGGGTTTCTTTGATGTTCACCCCTCCCCTCACCACTCACACCCTGTTCACTCCCCTCAGGGTTAATGGTTGGTGTTACAACTGTTGTCTTTTGAGAAACAACAGAGGTGGTTTTCTTTGTCTTTGATTTTGAAAGTTTAGTTTTGGTGACCTTGGTAGAAATCTGTTGGGGCATTGTCACAGATTTCATGGCCACACTAGAAGATAAAGAAATAGAGGGGTTGGAAGAAGTAGGAGTTGTAGAAGCAATTACCTCACCTACCTGAGGTGCATTCATGATTGGTAAATATACCAATGGCACACTGCTGTTGAGATCCATTCTCAATAAATCTGCAAGAACTCTTTTCTCTTGTGCCCAACACTTGAGTTTATTATTCTCATTGATTATGACCAAACCTTCAGCAACATGGTTAGCCAATAACATAAAGAATCTAGCATAATAGATGTTATTAGGTCTATTAGCTTTGTTACCTAATCTAGTACCCAATTCTAGCATCACATAGTTGCTAAAGTTAAAATACCTATAAGAAACAAGCATATAGAGCATATTAACAAGAGATGAAGTTATGGCATCAAAATTACTAATTTTCCCAGAGAAAACCTTTATAAAGGCATCCCCAAGAAAACTCCATTCTTTCCTAAGGCCTTTTCTTCTAATACTCCCTAAACTAGCAGAGTTAAGAGAATAACCTATGGAATCTAACATGCTGGATACATCATTATCAGTGTGTGGTGTCATGGCATTGTTCTCAGGTAATTTAAAACATGCTTGTAAATCATCACAGTTAATACAGTGATTTTTACCTTTGAGAGTGAAGGAGATAGTCATATCTATGGAGTTGAACTCAGCAGTTGTCCAAATCTCCTCAACTACTTCATAGTAAATCGTTGGGGCTTCCAGCATTGCATAGCTAAGTTTACAGTTTTTGATGAAGTCCATCATTTTGTGATAGTCTGAATGGGCTTCATTCTTTTCTACCAAAGCTATGAAATTGTTCTTCTCATAGATGAACCCAGATTGAGACATAATTTTCACGACTGGTGCCATTGTTGTGAGTAGAAATTGCAGAGAATAACTTGAAGGTTTTGCAGAGAGAAAATGGTAAATGCTTGAAATTTTAAGAAAGCGTAAAGTAAAAATGAAAAATCAGAAGGGCTTATATGCTTTCAAAAAAAATTAGTAAAAGATTAATCAATAAGTATATGTTAGTGAATTTCAGCCGTTTAAGAATAAACTGTAAGTATTCTAACAACTACCTTTAAAACCAATACATACAGATGTATGTATGAGTATTAACGGTTAAGAAAATAGAATCAACGGCTGTGAAACACCTGAATCGACTGATGTGACATTTCAACGGATAAGGCAAATTGTCATCCGTTGAAAGGTACTTCAGTTTTATCCGTTGACGGATAAAAATTCCAGAAATGTATTTGTCTTTCAACGGATAATGAATATCCGTTGATAGAGCAATTTTGACTTTCAACGGATAGGAAACATCCGTTGATGGTATAAACTTTGTTAAAAGTCAAATTTGTTCTAGCAACTAATATATTTCAGGCTTCAATTCAAATTGCAATAAGGACATGAATTTTAAGAGTAATTAAGCATACCTAGCTCACTTACTAATCTTGTGAATGTTGATTCATCAAGTGGCTTGGTAAATATGTCTGCAATTTGTTGTTCACTTGGAACAAAATGTAGTTCCACTGTACCATTCATGACATGCTCCCTAATGAAGTGGTACTTGATATCAATGTGCTTGGTTCTTGAGTGCTGTACAGGATTCTCTGTTATGGCTATGGCACTTGTGTTGTCACAAAAGATAGGAATTCTATCAACATGAAGTCCATAGTCAAGGAGTTGATTTCTCATCCATAACACTTGAGAGCAGCAACTTCCAGCAGCAATGTATTCAGCCTCAGCTGTAGAAGTAGAGACTGAATTTTGCTTTTTGCTAAACCATGATACAAGCTTGTTTCCCAGGAATTGGCAGGAGCCTGTTGTACTTTTCCTGTCTATTTTGCAACCTGCATAGTCTGCATCTGAATAACCAATTAGATCAAAGCCAGATTCTCTAGGATACCAAATACCTAAATTTGTTGTACCCTTGAGATATCTGAAAATCCTTTTGATAGCTATTAAGTGAGACTCCCTAGGATCAGCTTGAAATCTAGCACACAGACATGTAGCAAACATTATATCTGGTCTGCTAGCAGTTAAATATAAAAGTGAACCAACCATGCCTCTATAACTTGTAATGTCCACAGACCTTTCAGTCTTATTTACTTCAAGTTTGGTGGCAGTGGCCATGGGAGTTTTTGCAGATGAACATTCCATTAAGTCAAACTTCTTTAAAAGATCATGAATATATTTAGTTTGACTAATGAAAATTCCATTACTAACTTGTTTAATTTGTAAACCAAGAAAATAGGTTAGTTCTCCCATAAGGCTCATTTCATAATTACTTTGCATTAGCTTAGCAAACTTTTTACAAAGTTTATCATCTTTAGAACCAAATATTATGTCGTCTACATAAATTTGAACAAGTATACTAGAGCCATTAACATTCCTAAAGAAGAGAGTTTTATCAACAGTACCTCTAGTGAAGTGATTCTCCAAAAGAAATTTTGATAAGGTTTCATACCAGGCTCTAGGTGCTTGCTTCAGTCCATAGAGTGCTTTCAACAGATAATATACATAGTCTGGAAAATTTGGATCTTCAAATCCTGGAGGTTGACTTACATAGACTTCTTCCTCTAATTTCCCATTTAGAAATGCACTTTTGACATCCATTTGATAGACTTTGAAATTGGCATGAGCTGCATAGGCTAGAAAAATTCTGATGGCTTCAAGTCTTGCAACAGGAGCATATGTCTCATCAAAATCTATTCCCTCTTGCTGAGAATAGCCTTTAGCAACCAATATGGCTTTATTCCTTATGATAATGCCATTTTCGTCCATCTTGTTTCTGAATACCCATTTTGTGTCAATAGGACTCTTGTCCTTTGGTTTGGGTACCAGCTTCCAAACTTGGTTTCTCTCAAATTGGTTTAGCTCTTCCTGCATAGCTAATATCCAATCTGGATCCAATAAGGCTTCTTCCACTTTCTTAGGTTCCTCCTGAGATAGAAAACTACTATACAGACATTCATCTTGAGTAGCTCTTCTTGTTTGCACTTTAGATGATGCATCACCAATGATCAGTTCAAAGGGATGATTCTTGGTCCATTTCCTTTGAAGTGGAAGATGTGCTCTAGATGAGGTGGCCTCAGTATTGTCATGATGTGAGACAGAGTGTTGACTAGTTGAAACTCCCCCTGAGTTGTTGGTCCTTTGCAGGGAACTTGGAGTTCTATCAACTGATGATGTAAATCGATTATCCGTTGATAAACTATGATCAACGGATGCTTCATTTAGTACTTCAACGGATGATATACCATGTCTTTCAACGGATACTGCATTATTTTGTGCATTATCCAAGGGCATGTTTTGAATCCCTTTTGAAGTGTTATCTCCATCAGTCTCCTCTTCACTATCATCACAATATATCTCAATGTTGTCAAATTTGAGTCTCTCATATTGTCCCTCATCTGTTAGTCCATCAATCTTTTTATCATCAAACACAACATGCACAGATTCCATAACAATGTTGGTTCTTAGATTGTAGACCCTATAAGATTTTCCAGCTGAATAACCAACAAATATCCCTTCATCAGCCTTTGCATCAAACTTCCCTTTATGGTCAGATTGATTCCTTAGTATAAAGCATTTACATCCAAAGACATGAAGAAAGTTTAGAGTTGGTTTTCTTCTCTTGAACAACTGATAAGGAGTCATGCCTTTAGCTTGATTGATCAAAGAGATATTTTGAGTGAAACAGGCACAATTAACAGCTTCAGCCCAGAAATATGTTGGTAACTTTGATTCTTCAAGCATTATTCTGGCAGCCTCAATTAAAGATCTGTTCTTTCTTTCAACTACCCCATTTTGCTCAGGTGTTCTTGGAGCTGAGAACTCATGCATGATTCCATTTTCTTCACAGAACAGCCTCATTGATAAATTCTTGAACTCAGTTCCATTGTCACTCCTGATATTCCTAACCTTCAGGTCAGGATGATTATTGACCTGCCTGATGTGATTGATAATGATTTCACTTGCTTCATTCTTTGATCCAAGAAAATAGACCCATGAAAACTTTGAGAAATCATTTACAATCACTAAGCAATATCTTTTTCTTGCAATTGACAATACATTGACTGGTCCAAACAAATCCATATGTAGCAGCTGTAATGGTTCATCAATTGTTGTTTCAAGCTTCTTTTTGAATGATGCTTTCCTTTGTTTGCCTTTCTGACAAGCATCACACAAACCATCCCTTGAGAATTCAACAAGAGGAATTCCTCTTACTAGGTCCTTTTTGACTAGATCATTCATTGTCTTGAAATTCAAATGGGATAGCTTCTTGTGCCATAGCCAACTCTCAACTGAACTTGCTTTGCTGAAGAGACAAGTAATAGATTCTGCATTTGCAGAGTTGAAGTCAGCTAAGTACACATTTCCTTTTCTAACTCCAGTTAGAACCACTTTGTTGTCTTTCTTACTAGTGACAACACAGGCTTCAGAATTGAAGGAAACTATATTCCCTTTATCACATAGTTGACTGATGCTCAGTAAGTTATGTTTGAGACCATCAACTAATGCAACTTCATCAATAATGACATTCTTTGTTGAAATCAAGCCATATCCCATAGTAAACCCTTTGCTGTCATCTCCAAAGGTTATGCTAGGGCCAGCTCTTTCCTTAAACTCTGTGAGCAGGGAGAAATCTCCTGTCATGTGTCTTGAACAGCCACTGTCCAAGTACCATAGATTTCTTCTATTTCCCTGCACACCATAAAATCAATCAATTTGATTTTGGTACCCAAGTTTCCTTGGGTCCATTCTTGTTAGCCTTTCTCCTAGACTTCATTCCTCCTGCATCTCTAGACTTAGGTAACTTTGAGTCAACCTTGGTCTTGGATGTAGTTGGTTGAGGTGTAGGGTTAGTCACAGAATCATTTAGCACATTTGGAATATGATAAGGCATGGATTGTGCATACATGTTATTCCACATAGGCATATTGTATGGCATTTGAGGCATACTAAATGCAGCAAGATAAGGATTGTTAAAATATGGCATGTTTGCAAAATGTGCATAAGGATTCTGTTGAGACATAGTAGGCATAACATGTAGAGATGATGCAGACATGTTAGGCATGGAAGAGGGTACAGTTATGGGGGTTTTCTTAATAGATTTGCAATTAGCAGATAGATGATTAACACTACTACAATGCACACAGCTTTTTCTAGGAGCATACCTATCAGGTGTGTAATTGTTATGTTTGTTAACACCTACCTTCCCATTTCTGTTAGATTTTCTTTTAGTTTCCTTTTTATCCTCAACCATCTTGAGCCTATTATTTAACTGTTCTAAGGTCATGTGCCCTATATTCACCTTACTGACATCTTTGGATGTGCTTGCTTCTTCTTTAACAAAGTTCTTGGAAGTTGAACCAAACTTTTTGTTGAGTTTCTTTAGATTTTCATTAATAGAAACATCTGCCTGTTTTAATTGAGGAACCTTCAACGGATGCTCATTTTCTTCCTTCAACGGATAACCTTCATCATCCGTTGATTCCACATCCGTTGACAGCCCATCAATTAATTCCAGTTTCTTTTTGTTTTTATCCCAGGCAGTTTCACAGAATGATTCAATTCCTTGGACCTTGGCAATTTGAGCACTAACATCCCTAGATGTTTTCCAGGCTTTAATCACCTCTTGCTCTCTCTTTAATTGATTAGAAAGTATTTCTACTCCGTCAAAAAAAAAGAAAGTATTTCTACTTTCTTAATAGATTCAGCTAGTTCATTCTCAACAGATATACAATGCAGCTTGGTTTTCTCTAGGTCAATCAACTTATCTTCTAACATAGCATTTCTATTACTTAAAAACAGATTGTTCTCTTTAATCCTACTATTTTCTTTAGCAAGAGATTTAAGAGACACACGCAAATGATACAATTCAGTAGACATGTCATTAAAAGCATCATTGCACTCTTCTTTAGTAAGTTGTGTTACATCAGTAGTGATTACCTGAGTTGTTACCTGATTGCTTGATGAACTAACTTCATTTTCCTCAGAATCAGCCATGAGAGCTAAGTTGACATACTCCACATCTTCATTCTCTTCCTCTCCATCAGCTGCCCAATCTTTTTCTTGAGTAATGAAAGCCCTTTCCTTTTGCTTGAGCAGATCAAAATATTTCTTCTTGTAATCTACTTGGTCAAATTTCTTCTTTTCAGAGGTTGGCTTTCTGCACTCACTTGCAAAGTGTCCACTTATACCACAATTGAAACACTTGAACTTTGATTTGTCCACCATGTTCTTATGAGGTTTAGTGGCTCTAGTGTTTTTCTTAAACTTCATCTTTGCAAATCTCCTGGACAGAAATGCAAGATGCTCATCAACACTATCAGAGTCATCTTGACTGGAGTTGTCTTCATTCTCAGCAACTTGCTCTTTTCCTTTGCTTGATTCCTGATATCTTGTACCATCTTTGGAGTTTGATGTAGATCTCACAGTTTCTTGTCTGCATTCCCTCTCATTTTCAGCTACCAATGCAACTGAACTTCCTTTCTTTCTCCCCTTCTCCAATACCTCATCCTGTTCCAACTCTAGTTCATAAGTCTTCAAGATTCCATATAATCTTTCAAGAGTGAAGTCCTTATAATCCTGAGAGTTTCTTAAGGAGACAGTCATGGGTTTCCATTCCTTTGGCAAGGATCTTAAGAATTTAAGATTTGAATCCTTCACCTGGTACACTCTACCATACAGCTTCAATCCATTCAACAGCTTTTGGAATCTGTTAAATGTGTCATTTAAAGATTCATTTTCTTCAAAATGAAAATACTCATACTGTTGAATGAGAAGCCGCATCTTGTTCTCTTTTACTTGTTCTGTACCTTCACACAGCAGCTGGACTGTGTCCCAAACCTCTTTGGCAGTTGAGCAATTTATCACATTATCAAACATATCCTTGTCAAGACCATTAAACAAAATGTTCATAGCCTTCTTATCCTTGTGGACTTCTTCTGTGTCTTCCATTGTCCATTCTGCTCTAGGTTTTGGAATGGATTGACCAACAGCAATTGTGGCCGTAGCAACTGTGGCTACTTTGTGGGGAATGTGAGGACCATTCTCAATACAGTTTACATAACCTTCATCTTGGGAGAGTAGATGAAGGTGCATTTTCACCTTCCAGTGGTGATAACTGTCTCTGTCAAGAACTGGGATTTTTACTCCAATATCCTTCTTACTCATCTTTGTTAGATTCCAAGATCTTTAAACTCTTTGTTTGTCAAGAGCCTGCTCTGATACCAATTGTTATTTCTAGAGAACTAACAATGAGATTTACAGAAGGGGGTTGAATGTAAATCTCAAAACTTTTTCAAGTTTTGAGCAGTTTATAAAGACTGTGTGTTCAAGATGAACAAGTGTGTGAATTGCTTTAAGCTGATACAGACAGATATATATTCAAACACAAATGTAAAGAACACAATAAACCTTTAAAAACTTTTCTGGTGGATTTGTTGTTCCACCAGAGATGGTATTTCAGAAATTCTGTGATCTAAGAATTTGATCACAGCTGCATCCTAGTACAAACTAGATAATTTTTCTCTCAAGATTTTTCTAAACAGCTCTGGAAAAATTCTCTTCTAATTACTAGCTACTACTTGGTTTATATATTACCAAGTTTACAAGTGAAGACAAGGATATAATAAAATAATAAAGTAAGATCTCCACTTGTTTCTTCTCCAGTTCACTCCAGTACTTTGTTGACTTAATGTCTCTTTATACTAGAGTAGAACGGCTGCTTTTTCTGATGTTCCTGAAATTAGGCTGCCACATTTCAGTTATCTCTGTTCACCCACGTGCCTCTGTTTGTAGGTACAACTACCACTTATCAACGGTTAATCAACAGAACATCCGTTGAAGCTTTCATCCGTTGATGCACTCATCCGTTGAAGGATGTTATCCGTTGAAGCTTTAGAGACATCCGTTGAAGCTTAGCTTCTCATCCGTTGAAGGTCTTTAAGTCATCCGTTGATACCACTTCATTTATACAAAATTACAAGGCATGAAATATTTACAATTGGCCTTCCTATCTGCATATCTTCTAGTAGTCAACATGACTCATAGTTTCTCTCAACTTCTAAGAATTACATCTTAAATACAGAGACTGAAATATGCTACAACACTAGACTTATTTCTAAGTAAAGCTACACCATCAACGGATTGCCAAAGTGGTCTTATCCGTTGAGGCTACAGACACTGAATTTCTATTTAAGTGTTTTGTTAAACATATCATCAAACTAATGCACATATATTCCTAACAGTAAGATTCCTTATGCTTCAGCAATAGGATCTATCATATACGCGATGTTATGTACTAGGCCTGATGTTGCTTATTCAATCAGTGACGAGCATATATCAGTCCAATCCAGGTGAAGACCACTGGAAAGCAGTGAAGAACATCCTTAAGTACTTGCGAAGGACTAAGGATAATTTTCTTATTTTTGGTGGCGGATCTGAGTTGAAAATAGAGGGTTATACTGACTCTAGTTTTCAATCAGAAAGTGATGATAGCAAATCCATGTCAGGGTACGTGTTTACTCTGAACGGTGGTGTGATTAGTTGGAAGAGTTCCAAACAGTCTACAACGGCTGACTCCACAGCGGAAGCAGAATATATAGCTGCAAGTCAGGCTGCAAAAGAAGCTGTTTGGATGAGGAAATTTGTTTCTGAGTTGGGAGTTGTTCCTAGCATTGAGGAGCCTATTGTGTTGTATTGTGATAACAACGCAGCAATAACACAAGCCAAGGAACCTAGGTCTCATAAAAATTCCAAAAATGTTTTGCGACGCTTTCATTTGATTAGGGAAATCATTGAAAGAGGAGATGTCAAGATTGAGAGAGTTGACACACATAACAACGTAGCAGATCCACTCACAAAGTCATTGTCTCAGATTCACTTTGATCGTCATAAAGAGAAGATGGGAATTAGATACCAGGGTGATTGGCTTTAGTTCAAGTGGGAGATTGAAAGTGTTTGTCCTAAATCCAATCATGTATGATGAGTTAGGAAGAATTTTCTTGTATTCCTATTTGATTTCATTTGAATTAATAAAAGACTTGTTATATTTTATGGGCTTTATCTATTTAAAGTGTATTAAATAAGATGTTCCATAGTTTAGAGTAAAGGTTCTAGAATTGTAATGAGATTATAATAGTGAGATCTAGAAAATGACAACTCTGGACTTAAAACAGTTCCTGATCATAGGATAACTAATCGGATGTTAGTGGATCTGTTCTCATAGGCATTTGTGTGGTGACACTATAGCTGGTATGTAGGTGCTTATTAGGGAATAAGTTCACTGAACATGACTCGATAAGTTGAACAACTAATGGAGATTACTCATGTGTCAATAGTTATTCACTGAGTGATAGTTGTACAAGTGTCCTTAGACTTGATATCGTTAAAGGTATCTTATATATAATGAACTGTGCTTTGGTTTAGTCCTTAGTCTCAAGGACATCCATTAGGTCTATTCTGGGCATAGGGATTTGTGTATAGAGATAGTTGACGTCAATAGAGGATCTACCCCTTCCAGTATAGGAAGAGAATATCCTATGTTATTCTTAGTATGCGAGTTCTGGAATCTCTGGCCAGAGTGTATAAAATTAGAAAGGAGTTTCCAATTTGCATTAATATGAACTTTGCATTATGAATAAGAAATCATATGATTAAATTTGATAGGCCTGACACGAGATCCATGCCTTGTATTTATTCGGGTTATTATAAGGGTAGAAGGAATTCATTGTACGGTAACTAGTCACTGACAGGTTCTTGATATTCTAAGCAGTGAATTCATATTATTCGGATAGTCGCGATATATTGAGAAATATCACTCACGATGTAGAATAAATATAATTAATCAGTTAATTATATTTAGTGAATTTTAGTATTCATGTAAATAATTAATAAAAGTTTATTATTATTTATTTCTACTACCGGCATTATATTGAACCTACAGAGTCACACCAAAAAAGAATATTTTCTTTGATGAAATAATGAGAGAGAGAATTATTTTCTAAATAGTTAAGAAAAAAAATAATGATTAAAATAGTTTTAATTATTATTAAAGCATTTTATGAAGATAAAATGTGGGGGTTAATATATATAAAGATATATTATAAAACCCTAGGAGAGCCCTTTAAATAGAATGAGATGGCTCATTCTATTCACATAATTTTGGTTTTGTGAAAACCCTAGCCTCCATCTTCTTCCTCTCTCTCCCCCCCAAAAACTCCATTTTATAAAAACTCGGTTTTGTAAAAGGTTCATCGAAGAGGATCGTTCTTGGTGGATACAGGTAGAGTGCTTCACACACTGAGGAGCAACTGCTAGCACTCCAATTTTATCAAGCTTCGATTCACGAGGTATGGTTTTGATTCCTCAATTTTTCCTTTTATACATTTTTCTATATGTGCGGTATATGGTTTTTACGGAATAAATTGTTGTTTCACGCTTCAGCTCATCCGTAAATTCCATCATTGGAATGAGAGCTAGGTTTTGTATATAGAGATTCATATAAAAAATTTCAGATTTTTTTATGCATGTATGGATTTATTATGATTTTTGCAAGTTTATTTGGATTTAATTATGAATTAATTTGAAATAATTTTTGCATGAGATTTTGACTACAGATCTGGGTTCTACAAGTGTTGTAGATTGTCTAGGTATTTTTTTCATAATTTTGTGATGTATAGATTATTTGTTATAAATTTTTAAAAATTGTTTTAATTAAAATTCATGGAATAATTATGCATGTGAATAATTATGATTAAAATTTGCACAAGGACTCATGGCTGATCTAGTTTTTTCTGCTACTCCCTGATTTAAGAAATCATATTATTTTGATTTTTATTAAATTATTAATTAAATGTTAATTAATTTATTAATAATAAAATTAAAATAATAAATTAATAAGGAGTTATTAAAGAAGGGAGTAAAGGGAAAGGGGGTTACATTTTTTTTTTGTAAACGGCTGGCAGACAAACGGGCAGGTGACAGAAAAAAAAAAACTGCTGCGGCTGTGCCAGGCGCGTGCGCTGCACGCGGTGAAGGGGTGTGTTGCGCATTCCGTGAATGCGTTACACACTGTTGCACATTTACGGAATGCGTTACACGCGTAAATGGCTCAACAGTGTTGTAACGCATTACGTACATGCGTTATAGCCCGTCTGTCCACATTAAATTTAATTTTTTGGGAGTTTCGTAAATCCGTTTTGGGCATGCAATATATCGTTGGATTCGTTTTTCCGAGACGGATCTAATAGAGTGGTCAAATATTTTTTATATAAAATTTTTGAACTGTTTATATTCCCGAAAGTGTTTTAAAGCATGTTTTAATTTTTTTAATTGCTTTTAAATGCTATAATAAATCCATACATCATTATATCAATATGTGACATGATATTGCTTGCATGCTTACTTGTTTATTTATTTTTATATATGAGATGTATGCCTATGTTTCCCATGCGATGATAGATTTAGGTGAACTTAAATCAATATAAGGCGTGCTCTAGAAAATCTAGAATAGGAATCGTTTCTTGCCTTGACAATAATATTATGAATACAATCATGAGATTCTTGTGTTTATGAAACACGTAATTAAATATGAATTTTCAATTTTGAGAGAAAGGATGATTCTGTCAACAACAGATTTCTATCTGTAAGAAAGGGTTATTAAGTGACGCCTCTTGACAATGCTCCACCCGATCTGGGAATCATCTGATTATCGATTATTGATTTGAAATATTTAATTTAAAAGGAAGAATCTCTTTATAATATGATTATGATTGTAACGTAATATAATCCCTCTAAAATTAAATAATATCAAGTAGTAATTGGCCAATGACACAACGGGCTTGTGTCGGTCATAGCCTTCCAACATGATAGAAAGTGGTTCTTATTTTTAAATCATTGTCGTTTCGTGCTACAGTCGAGGGCTTTGATTTCGAAATAAGAAATACTTGTCTATTACATAGAGATGTGTACATTGAATTAGAATCTAAAGGTCGTTACGTGCTACAGCCGTGGGCCGTTGGAGACTGATACAATTGTACGAAATGTTGGGTTAGACTTGACTTAGAATATTGAGTTTTTCGTGCTACAACCGTGACTCAATTATTCAAGAGGCTAAAATTAGATTAGGGAATAACATAAGATATAAGTGACAAGAGTTGTCTGCCTATTGAACATCACATGACATTTCGTGCTACAGCCGAGGTTGTGTAATGGAATGTAGGATCCCTATTCCCACTAGCATTATGAATGCCTAATTTTCACTTAGGGGTTGTATAAATTAGATAAACTAGTGGGAGCCACTTATGAATAAAGACCCGATTCATATAGTGTTTTGAAATAAAATTGAATATTTGCTAAGTGTTATATATTTATCATTTACAGATTTACTATATTCGTTATGTCTTCTGCACTATCACTCCGGAGTATACTAGATGCTCACAAGTTGACTGGTCCTAATTTTGCTGAATGGCTTCGAAACTTGAGAATTGTTCTCAGGGTGGAGAAGCTGGAATATGTGCTTGACTCACCTAAGCCTACTGAACCTGCTAACGATGTACATAATGATGAACATGTTGTGTATCGTAAGTGGATAGATGATGCAAATATTGCTCAATGCATCATGCTAGTTTCCATGAACATTGAGCTACAGAAGCAACATGAGCATATGGATGCTCACACTATCCTTATGCATCTACAAGAGTTGTATGATGTGGCAGGGAGGACAACTCACTTTGATCGTCATAAAGAGAAGATGGGAATTAGATACCAGGGTGATTGGCTTTAGTTCAAGTGGGAGATTGAAAGTGTTTGTCCTAAATCCAATCATGTATGATGAGTTAGGAAGAATTTTCTTGTATTCCTATTTGATTTCATTTGAATTAATAAAAGACTTGTTATATTTTATGGGCTTTATCTATTTAAAGTGTATTAAATAAGATGTTCCATAGTTTAGAGTAAAGCTTCTAGAACTATAATGAGATTATAATAGTGAGATCTAGAAGACGACAACTCTGGACTTAAAACAGTTCCTGATCATAGGATAACTAATCGGATGTTAGTGGATCCGCAAAGATTGGTACATACTATGCTTGCTCCCTTCAGGAGGATGTCTGTTCTCATAGGCATTTGTGTGGTGACACTATAGCTGGTATGTAGGTGCTTATTAGGGAATAAGTTCACTGAACATGACTCAATAAGTTGAACAACTAATGGAGATTACTCACCTTTCAATAGTTATTCACTGAGTGATAGTTGTACAAGTGTCCTTAGACTTGAGATCGTTAAAGGTATCTTATATATAATGAACTGTGCTTTAGTTTAGTCCTTAGTCTCAAGGACATCCATTAGGTCTATTATGGGCATGGGGATTTGTGTATAGAGATAGTTAACATCAATAGAGGATCTACCCCTTACAGTATAGGAAGAGAATATCCTATGTTATTCTTAGTATGCGAGTTCTGGAATCTCTGGCCAGAGTGTATGAAATTAGAAAGGAGTTTCTAATTTGCATTAATATGAACTTTGCATTATGAATAAGAAATCATATGATTAAATTTGATAGGCCTGACACGAGATCCATGCCTTGTATTTATTCGGGATATTATAAGGGTAGAAAGAATTCATTTTACGGTAACTAGTCACTGACAGGTTCTTGATATTCTAAGAAGTGAATTCATATTATCCGGATAGTCATGATATGTTGAGAAGCATCACTCACGATGTAGAATAAATATAATTAATCAGTTAATTATATTTAGTGAATTTTAGTATTCATGTAAATAATTAATAAAAGTTTATTATTATTTATTTCTACTACCGGCATAATATTGAACCTACAGGGTCACACCATAAAAGAATATTTTCTTTGATGAAATAATGAGAGAGAGAATTATTTTCTAAATAGTTAATAAAAAGAAATAATGATTAAAATAGTTTTAATTATTATTAAAGCATTTTATGAAGATAAAATATGGGGGGTTAATATATATAAAGATATATTATAAAATCCTAGGAAAGCCCTATGAATAGAATGAGATGGCTCATTCTATTCACATAATTTTGGTTTTGTGAAAACCCTAGCCTCCATCTTCTTCCTCTCCCTCTCTCCCAAAAACTCCATTTTATAAAAGCTCAGTTTTATAAAAGGTTCATCGAAGAGGATCGTTCTTGGTGGATACCGGTAGAGTGCTTCACACACTGAGGAGCAACTGCTAGCACTCCAATTTTATAAAGCTTCGATTCACGAGGTATGGTTTCGATTCCTCAGTTTTTCCTTTTATACGTTTTTCTATATGTGCGGTATATGGTTTTTACGGAATAAATTGTTATTTCACGCTTCCGCTCATCCGTAAATTCCATCAGAGACTCAGCCACCCAAGGTATTTAAAGGAGAATCCATGAATATCACCTTTAGGGAGGCAGATGCCAGATGGGTACACCACCCCCACAATGATGACTTGGTCATTTCTCTCCAAATCGGAACTAAAAATGTCTACAGAGCCTCCGTAGATAATGAAATCTCAGCAAACATCCTTTACTACAGTACCTTTAAATATATGGGATTACCTGATCGGGACATGTCAGGAGAGGATTCTCAGATCTACGTTTTTTTCTGGTGAAGGAGTTAGAGTCATGGGATCAATTCGATTGTCATGCATCCTGGGAGAAAGTCTGATGTACGCAACAAAGATGCTCGAGTTCAAGGTCCTAAATCAGGAGTCATCCCACAACGTGCTATTGGGATGACCTTTTCTTAGGGAAATGAGGGTCATCACTTTAATCCACCATCTTACCATCAAATTTCCAACTCCGAATGGAGTTGGCAGCATAAAAGGCTCTCAATACGACTCTTGAAATTGCTGCAGGCAGGCTGTGAGGGGCTTTAGGAGAAAGGATGTCCAAGTCGAAAATGCATCACACGATGAACGGGAGAGAAGTATCGAACAACCAATCTAGCAAATTCGGGTCCATTATTATGGTGAACAAGAAAACGAATACTCCTCTGAAGTGCCTCCAGCAATGCTGTTCTTAGAAGACACTATCAGGATTGAGATGTTGGAAGAAGAAGAACCCCCACACGACATAATCCAAGCAAATTTCAATGGGGAACAACTCGAAGGGAGATTTGATATTTTGCAAAGCCTTAGACAAGATAAATATAAGGTAGATGCCCCTCTTCCTAAGGGCGTGCCCTTATCATCAAGGATTCCGGAAGAAGTTGATGCCCCTGTACTTCAGGGCGCACCTTCTCCCATCCCAAATCTGAAAGAAGTTGATTCCCCCGTTACTCAGGGCGCACCTTCAATGAGAAAATAAGTTGATGCTCCTCCCTAGGAGGATGCGCCTTCTCAGAAAAGTAGTGAGGATCATAATCAGCTCGACTTGGATCCACGAATACCAATGCCAACAGAGAAATTGGGGCCGATAAAAGACACAATTGAAATCCCTGTTAACGAAAAGGATCCAAGCAAAGTTCTAAAATTGGATCTCAGTTGGCTTCAAGGCTGAAAGAGGGGATTTCCATACTTCTCTTGGAAAATCTTGATGTATTTGCGTGGAGCCATTCTGATATAGTTGGGATTGATTCGGAAGTTATGTGTCACCGATTGAATATTGATTCAAAGCATAAAAAGAATTCGGCAAATGCGCCGGGCTATAAGTGGAGAAAGGGTTGTAGCATTGGCAGAGGAAGTAGACACACTCTTGGATGTTGGACTAATCAGGGAATCCTTTTACCCAGAATGGTTGGCAAACCCGGTGCTAATGAAAAAAGCTAATGAGAAGTGGAGAACTTGCGTGGACTTCACCGATCTAAATAAAGCATGCCTGAAGGATAGCTTTCCCCTGCCAAGAATTGATCAGTTGGTTGATGCAACGGCCGGACATACTTTTCTAAGTTTCATGGATGCGTACTCTGGCCATAATTAGATTCCTATGTATGAACCTGATCAGGAGCATACCTCCTTCATCACTGACAAAGGTCTCTACTGCTACATCGGGATGCCATTTGTTCTAATCAATGTCGGGGCAACTTACCAAAGGCTGGTGAATAAGATGTTTAAAAAGCAGGTCGGGAAGATAATGGAGGTATATGTGGATGATATGCTAGTGAAATCCAAGTAAGTAGAGGATCATATAGCGAATTTGGCAGAGATGTTCCATATTCTGAGAAAATAAAGGATGAAGCTGAATCCTCAGAAGTGCATATTTGGCATGAAGTCAGGAATATTTTTGGGGTTCATGGTAAATCACTGAGGGATCGAGGCAAATCCCATAAAAATCAAGGCCATGCTGGACATGAAATCTTCCACCAACATTAAGCAAGTGCATAGTTTGACGGGACAAATTACGGTATTGAATCCTCCCATGTTGGCCAAGCCAGAAGATGGGGAAACATTGATTCTTTACTTGGCAGTCTCAAAATACTCTATCAGCGCGACATTGGTAAAAGAGGAAGAAGGTCGCCAGTCACCAGTATACACCAGCATGGAAAAATTAGTATATGCCCTAATCCTTGCGGCAAGAAAGCTAAGGCCATACTTTCAAACTCATCGGATAGAGATCTGCACCGCCTATCCTCTCAGGCATATTCTACATAAGCCAGAGTCGTCAGGGAGAATGATGAAGTGGGCAGTAGAATTGGGATAATTCGATATGGAATACTGCCCTCGTACGGTAATCAAGGGGTAGGCATTGGCTGATTTCATACTGGAATTCGATTCTGAGGTAGATGAATAAGATATAGTGCTGGAAGAACCTTCCTCACAAGGGAACGCCCATGATGAAGCGAGAGAAGAGTTCCCACATCATTGGTGGGTCTTGCATGTTGATGGGGCTGTGAATAATAACGGAGCGGGAGACGGGATTTTTTTGGTTACTCCAGAAGAGCATCATCTGATGAGTGTCATCCACTTTTAAGTTTTATTTTACCAACAATGACGTTAAGTATGAAGCCCTGATTAATGGTTTGAAGATAGCCTTAGAGGTGGGAGTTCTAAATTTGATAGCTTGGAGCGACTCGAAGTTGGTAGTGTATCAGGTTAATGGAGGGTTCCAGGCCCGAGGCCCTCGAACTGAGTTATACATGAGATGTGTGCAACGTTTACTCCAAAAGTTTGGGAGCGCCAAGCTGGAAGGCATGCCAAGAGAATGGAATTGCAATGCAGATGCCTTGGGAAAAATGGGCTTACAGATGGACAGCGTGTTGCTAGGACAAATTCCCTTGGGAATTCAGGAAATTCCAAGTATTCTATAGATGAGTATGTTTCAGATGCAAGAGGTCCACAGGAGACTTGGATGACTCTTATACATAACTATATTCGGGCAGGGACTTTGCCAGAGGATAAGCTACAGGCTCGACGCCTTCGTTATCATGCTGCGAAGTATGTTGAGTATGATGGGGTGCTATATAAGAGAGGTTTTAATCAGCCATTTTTACGGTGTGTAGATATGGAAGAAGAAAATTATATTCTTAGAGAAGTACACGAAGATATTTATGGCAATCACTCGGGGGGTGGCTCGTTGGCATTGAAAGTCCTTAGACAAGGATATTATTGGCCAACCTTGAAAGAAGATGCCTTCAAATTTGTTAGGGCATGTGATCAGTGCCAACGATTTGATAACTATTTAAACGCCCCAGAAATGTCCATAACTTCGTTGACAAGAACCTGGCCTTTTGCAATGCGGGGAATTGACCTCACTGGAGAACTTCCCAAGGCCAAGGGGGGAGTAAAATATATTGTCGTAGCTGTTGATTACTTTATAAAGTGGGCAGAAGCTATGGCATTGACCACTCTCACAGCTAAGAAAATCAAAGATTTTGTCTTCAATTCTATAGTTTGCAGATTTGGTGTCCCATACAAACTCATATCTGACAACGGGAAGCAGTTTGACAGCAAAGAGTTAAGGAAGCTTTGCGGAAACTTGAACATCAAGAAGGATTTCACCGCAGTCTATCACCCACAAAGTAATGGCCAGACAGAGGCCATCAACAAGATTATTAAACATACTCTGAAGGCCAAGATGGAGGAAAAGAAAGGAGATTGGCAAGAGCAAATGTCAATGGTCATTTGGTCTTATAACATAAATCCAAGGTCTACTACGGCCGAATCCCCTTTTATGCTAACCTACGGGTATGAGGCTATGATTCTCGTAGAAGTAAGAGGTGGATCATTGCGAAGGGATTTGTTCATTGAGGAAGATACAGAAATCAATCAAAGGCTTTACTTGGACTTGCTAGACAAAGCTAGAATGAATTCTCAGTTGAAACTTGCTGCATATCAATAGAGAATTGCAAGGTATTTTAATAAGAAGGTGAAGTCTATGCCGTTTAAGGTGGGAGATCTTGTTTTGCAAAAAGTCATGCCGAATACTAAAGTAGCTTAACATGGAGTGCTTGGAGCTAATTGGGAAGGGCCATATAGGGTCAATGCTATTCTTTGGAAGGGGACTTGTTGTGTATATGTTGTGTACTTGATGATTTCATGAATAAAACACCTTTGTAGATTTTACTTAGTGAAATAATATAGCACTCGACGAATAAGATTTATTATCCCGACGGATGACTCATTATAGTCCCGACGGATGATGACTTATTATACATCGAGTGAGTAGCTTATGTAACAATAAGTCTGTAGCACATTTCTGCATTCACCATTGTATAGATTCTGTAAGTAGTATTCTAGTCATGTTGACTTTAACTAGATATGCAGAATAGGGTGATTAATTGTACATAGATGGTGTCTTGTAATTCTGCATAAATGAAATGAAGTCAAGTGCCAGTTTGCTACCCAACGGATAACCTACAATGAAGTTGACGGATGATCAAATAGACAACCCGACGGATGATCAATAACTCGATGGATGATCATGAACCCGACGGATAAAGAATTCAAATATCTGTTGACAGTGACAACACAGTCACATGCGTCGAGTGGATGCAAATGGATGTGGTAGCCTATTCAACTGGGTTTTCGAGAACAAAGAAGTATTGCCATTTCCATGCTATTTTGAAGATATTCAAAGATGTTGGAATAGAGTAATGAAGTAGCATTGTAATATATTAGATAGTTTTTATTTTAGTATCTTGTCTTATTACTCTGTAATCTTGGTGATATATAAACCAAGAAGTAGCAACTAAAAGACGATCGATCTAAGCAAGAAAGCAGAGAAACACTTATGTTTTGATTCACTTAAGTCTTTATTCCGCATTGTGCTAATCAATACACTTATATTTATATTTGAGTTAGAACATTTTATTTCAAGAAAAAGTTTCAAGAATTCCATTCAACCCCCCTTCTGTAATTCTTGTCATATTGTTAAGGGACTAACAATTGGTATCAGAGCAAGCTCTTAACTTACAAAGAGTTTAAAGATCAAAACAATACAGCAAGATGAACAAGAAGGATGTTGGAGTCAAGATCCCTTTTCTGGATAAAGATAATTACCATCATTGGAAGGTAAAGATGCATCTTCATCTGCTTTCTCAAGATGAGGCCTATGTTGACTGCATAGAAAGAGGCCCTCATGTTCCAATGAGAGCAGCAACAGGAAATGAGCCATTAGTCCCCAAGCCAAGGCATGAATGGTCTGATCCTGACATTGAACAAGTCAGGAAGGATAAAAAGACCATGAACATCCTGTTTAATGGATTTGATGGAGATATGTTTGACAATATAATCAACTTCAAAACTGCCAAGGATGTTTGGGATACAATACAGATAATCTGTGATGGCATTAAGCAAGTTAGAGAAAACAAGATGCAGCTCTTGATTCAGCAATATGAGCATTTTTACAATGAAGAAAGTGAGTCTCTCACTGACATCTTTAGTAGGTTTCAAAAACTACTAAATGCTCTAAAGTTGCATGGAAGGGTCTATCAGACAAAAGACTCCAATCTGAAATTCTTTAGATCTCTTCCAAAGGAATGGAAACCAATGACAGTCTCATTAAGAAACTCACAAGATTATAAGGAGTTTACTTTGGAGAGACTGTATGGCATCCTGAAAACCTATGAGCTTGAAATAGAGCAGGATGAAAGGATGGAGAGAGGAAAGAAGAAAGGAGGATCCATTGCACTAGTTGCTGAGTTGGAAAAGGAGAAAAAAGTGAGGATGAAAGCTGTTGAATCAACTTCAATGGTCTGTGAGAACAAGGGCAAGGGGCTTGCAGTAGAAAGTGAAGATTCTTTGAGCCAAGATGACATGGAAGACATTGATGAACACCTAGCATTTCTTTCCACAAGATTTTCCAAGCTCAAGTTCCAGAAGAACTTTGGAGCAGCCAAGCCAAATAGAAACATGGTGGATAAATCAAAATTCAAATGTTTCAAATGTGGCTTGGAAGGGCATTTTGCCAGTGAGTGTAGGAAGTCAGACTCCAATAAGAAAAAGTTTGAGCCAGTGGATTATAAGCAAAAATACTTTGAGCTGCTCAAACAAAAGGAAAGGGCTTTCATAACACAAGAAAATGACTGGGCAACAGATGGTCTGGATGAAGATGAAGATGTCAGCTATGTCAATCTAGCCCTAATGGCCAAGTCTGATGAGACATAAACAAGTTCTTCAAGTAATCAGGTAATTACTACAAACCTTGCATATTTGTCTAAAGCTGAGTGTAATGATGCCATTAATGACATGTCTACAGAGTTATATCATTTGTGTGTTACACTTAAGTCTCTTACTAAAGAAAATGCTAAAATCAAAGAAAATAATTTGTTTTTGAGTGGGAGAAATAATGTGCTTGAGTTTCAGTTCATTGATTTTGAAAAATTAAGAATTGAGTGTAAAATTGCCAAGGAAGAATTAACTGAGTCCTTGAAGAAAGAGGAAATTTTAAAGAAGCAGCTCGAGCGTGAACAAGAGGTGATTAAAGCATGGAAAACATCCAGGGATGTCCATGCTCAAATCACCAAAGTTCAAGGAATTGAGTCTTTCTGTGATGCATCCTGAAAAAAGAACAAAGAGAAACTAGAACCAAATTTGGTAGATGGAGTGCTTACAGATGTAGACTCGACGGATGATGAGGATCATCCGTCGGATAACAAAAAGGGTTATCCGTCGAATGATGAAAATCCTCATCCGTCGCCTGTGAGCAAGCCTATCAGTAAAGCCAAACTTGTTAAGCTGAATGAGAGGTATGGGTCTGTTTCCAAGAACTTTGTTTCAGGAGAATCGAGTCAAGTTAAGAAAGGGAAAAAGGCTAATGTTGGTCACATGACTGTCAAACAGTTAAGTGACAGACTTGAAAAGATTGAGGTAAAAACAGAGACTAAAAAGAAAAACAATAGGAATGGTAAAGTAGGGATTAACAAACACAATAACTACACACTTGATAAATATGCTCCTAGAAAAATCTATGTCAAGTGTGGTAGTGTAAATCATTTGTCTGTTAATTGCAAATTTGCCTTGCCTACTTCAATGTCCGTGCCACCTCAATTTCCTAACATGAATGCCATGCCTCCCATGCCTGTTAATGCTATGTCTACACAAAACATGAATGCACAGTTAGCTAATATGCCATTTGCACCTAATCCTTATTATGCTGCATATAGTATGCCACAAATGCCATTTAGCATGCCTTACTGGAATAACAAGTTTACACATAGCATGCCATTTCCTGTTAGTCATAATATGCATGATAATTCTGTTGCAATGAATGGTTTCAAAGGCCCAACTCAAATGACTAAGGATGAATCTGAAATTCCTAAGTCAAATGAAATAAAGCCTAAGAAACATAAAAAGAAAGTTAACAAGGCAAGACCCAAGGAAACTTGGGTACCAAAATCAACTTGATTTGATTTTGATGTGTGCAGGGAAACAGAAAGAATCTTTGGTACTTGGATAGTGGTTGTTCAAGACACATGACTGGTGATTCTACCCTGCTCACAGAGTTTATGGAGAGAGCTGGCCCAAGTATTACTTTTGGAGATAACAGCAAGGGTTATACTGTGGCATATGGCTTGATTTCAAAGGACAATGTCATCATTAAGGAGGTTGCCTTAGTGGATGATCTCAAACACAACTTGTTGAGTATCAACCAGCTTTGTGATAAAGGCAACTCAGTAACCTTCAATTCAGAAGCCTGTGTTGTGACTAATAAAAGAAGCAACAAAGTGGTTCTCACTGGTGTGAGAAAAGGAAATGTGTACCTAGCTGATTTCAACTCATCTAATGCAGAATTTGTAACTTGTCTTCTCAGTAAAGCAAGTCAGGATGAAAGTTGGCTATAGCACAAGAAGCTATCCCATTTAAACTTCAAGACCGTGAATGAGCTAGTAAAGAAAGAACTGGTTAGAGGCATTCCTTTAGTGGAGTTTTCTAAGGATGGACTGTGTGATGCCTGCCAAAAAGGGAAGCAGATTAAAGCATCATTCAGGAAGAAACTTGATTCAACAATTGAAGAGCCTTTGCAACTGCTTCACATGGATTTATTGGGACCAGTCAATGTATTATCCATCTCAAGGAGAAGATTTTGCCTAGTAATTGTAGATGATTTCTCAAAGTTCTCTTGGACATATTTCCTAAAGTCTAAAGATGAGGCTAGTGAAATCATCATCAATCACATAAGGCAAGTCAATAATCATCCTGATTTCAAGGTTAGAAGAATCAGGAGTGACAATAGAACTGAGTTCAAGAATTCTGTCATGAGAGCATTCTGTGAGGAAAATGGGATTCTGCATGAGTTTTCAGCAGCAAGGACTCCACAAAAGAATGGAGTAGTGGAAAGGAAGAACAAATCACTTATTGAAGATGCAAGGACAATGCTTGAAGAATCAAAACTGCCAACATATTTCTGGGTTGAAGCTGTAAATACTGCATGCTACACTCAGAATATTTCTCTGGTTAATCAAGCAAGATGCATGACTCCCTATCAATTGTTCAAGAACAAGAAGCCAACTCTAAATTTTCTCCATGTCTTTGGCTACAAGTGCTATATTCTGAGAAATCAAACTGATCAAAATGAAAAGTTTGATGCTAAAGTAGATGAAGGAATTTTTGTTGGATATGCTGTTGGTAAAGCATATAGAGTCTACAATCTTATAACCAACATTGTTGTGGAATCAATACATGTTGTGTTTGATGATAAAAAGATTGAAGGACTGAAAGATGGAGATTACCATGAGAGCCTCAAATTCGACAATGTGGAGATGGTTAGTGATGACAGTGATGATGAAAGTGATCAAGAAACAGTGTCTAAGGATAATGCAGATAAATCTACTACCAATGAAGCACAAAACTCAACATCTGTCGAGTTTCACAATGCTTCATCCGTCGGAAGGCAACCTGCGTTATCCATCGGGAGACAACCAACTTCATCCGTCGGTACTCAAAATTCACCATCCGTCGGGTTATCAAAAGGAGCAGGAAGTCAAGATAGATCACCGATGGAAAGTTCCCCTTTCTCAAATCAAAGATCCATCAACTCAGGGGGAGTTTCTAACAATCAAAACTCAATCACACATCAAGACAACAATGAGGTTTCTTCATCTAGAGCTAATCTACAACAACAAAGAAAATGGACAAAAGATCACCCTTTTGAGCTTATCATTGGTGATGTTTCTTCTAGAGTTCAAACAAGAAGAGCAACTCAGGAAGAATGTCTATACAGCAGCTTTCTTTCCAAGGAAGAACCAAAGAAGGTAGAAGAAGCTTTGTTGGATCCTGATTGGATTTTAGCTATGTAGGAGGAGCTAAACCAATTTGAAAGGAATAATGTATGGAAGCTGGTCCCCAAGCCTAAAGGAAAGAATCCAATAGATACCAAATGGGTATTCAGAAACAAGATGGATGAAAATGGCATAGTAGTCAGGAACAAAGCTAGATTGGTTGCTAAGGGCTATTGTTAGCAAGAAGGAATAGATTTTGATGAAACATTTGCTCCTGTTGCAAGACTTGAAGCCATCAGAATCTTCTTAGCCTATGCAGTCCATGCCAATTTCAAGGTCTATCAAATGGATGTCAAAAGTGCCTTTCTGAATGGAGATTTGGAGGAGGAAGTCTATGTCAGTCAACCTCCTGGCTCGAAGATCCAAATTTTCCAGAACATGTCTATTATCTTTTGAAAGCACTTTATGGACTGAAGCAAGCACCTAGAGCCTGGTATGACACTTTATCAAAGTTCCTTTTGAAAAATCACTTCACAAGAGGTACTGTAGATAAAACTTTATTTTTCAGAAATGTTAATGGCTCCGGTATACTTGTTCAAATTTATGTATGTTATGGATAAAAAATCAAGGTTATTATTTGCTGTATTTAATACTAAGATTCGGGAGCTCAAGGCCTTTAATGGCTGCTCTCGTGTTTCGTGACTCAATCTGCCTTTACGAGATGCCTACGTATCTCTGTAAATTAGAGAATCAAGCCAAAAAACGTAGTTCTGATTGGTGGGGGTGAGACCCCTTATATAGATGTTGGGAGTCCTTGAATTGGACTTGGTATAGGAGACTTGGTGGGCAAGTCTCATAATTAGAATGGACTTTGGAGTCCTAGATAGTAGGAAACTGATTCCTTATCCTTTTAGGTCCCCTTGAGGCTAATCTCCAAGGATTTATATCCTTATCGGGACTCTTTTCAACATCTGATTTGTCCCTTATTAATTAATTTCGTAATTAATTAATAATCAGGGCTTTTGGGCCTTTTTTATTCCATCAGGCCTGATCTGATCCATCAGGCTTAACCTTTCTGGTCTGAGTATCATATATCTTTTTATTGGGCCTGGCAGCCCACAGTTTGTACAATTAATGCAGTATTTAATTATACAAACATAATTTATTTATCCCTATCATTTGCCCCCCAACTTTTGGGAAACATTGATTAGGTTTCGCAGAAGTTAAGTCCATTTGTTCCCTTTCAGGGTTTCGTTTTTCCGTAAAGTGTGGAGCGACCTACACATTTACAATGAATTTTCCCTTTTATTCAGGAATTATCTTAATTTCCAGGAATTTTTCCCTTATTTCCGGGATTCTTCCTTTATTTTCTGGATTTTTCCCTAATTTTCTGGGATTTTCCCTAATTTCTGGGATTTTCCCTAATTTTCTGGGATTTTCCCTAATTTTCTGGGATTTTCCCTAATTTTCTGGGATTTTTCCCTATTTTTCTGGGGTTTTCCCTAATTTCTGGGATTTTCCCTAATTTCTGGGATTTTCCCTAATTTTCTGGGATTTTTCCCTATTTTTCTGGGGTTTTCCCTAATTTCTGGGATTTTCCCTAATTTCTGGGATTTTCCCTAATTTTCTGGGATTTTCCCTAATTTTCTGGGATTTTTCCCTATTTTTCTGGGATTTTTCCCTATTTTTCTGGGGTTTTCCCTAATTTCTGGGATTTTCCCTAATTTCTGGGATTTTCCCTAATTTTCTGGGATTTTTCCCTATTTTTCTGGGGTTTTCCCTAATTTCTGGGATTTTCCCTAATTTCTGGGATTTTCCCTAATTTTCTGGGATTTTCCCTAATTTTCTGGGATTTTTCCCTATTTTTCTGGGATTTTCCCTATTTTCCCTAATTTTCTGAAAATATTTAAGGAATTTCTGGATTTTTTCTAATTAAATAATCAGAAAAACAGAATTTTTGTTGCTCAATACATCCTAGGCGTTGTTGATCCACGCCTAGGAGACAGTTTCCTAACAACGTCTAGGAAAACTTGCGTCCTGGGCGTTGTTGGAGGCTGATGCTTCCTGGGCGTTGTTGATCCACGCCTAGGAGACGGTTTCCTAACAACGTCTAGGAAACTTGCGTCCTGGGCGTTGTTTAAGACAGATGCTTTCATAGATCCTAGACGTTGTGCACCCACGCCTAGGAGACAGTTTTCTAACAACGTCTAGGAAACTTGCGTCCTGGGCGTTGTTGAAGACAGATGCTTTCATAGATCCTAGACGTTGTGCACCCACGCCTAGGAGACAGTTTTCTAACAACGTCTAGGAAACTTGCGTCCTGGGCGTTGTTGAATACAGATGCTTCCTGGGCGTTGTTGTACCACGCCTAGGAGCCACACTTCTAACAACGGCTAGGGACGATGTATCCTGAGCGTTGTTGAATACAGATGCTTCCTGGGCGTTGTTGTACCACGCCTAGGAGCCACACTTCTAACAACGGCTAGGGACGATGTATCCTGAGCGTTGTTGAATACAGATGCTTCCTGGGCGTTGTTGTACCACGCCTAGGAGCCACACTTCTAACAACGGCTAGGGACGATGTATCCTGAGCGTTGTTGAATACAGATGCTTCCTGGGCGTTGTTGTACCACGCCTAGGAGCCACACTTCTAACAACGGCTAGGGACGATGTATCCTGAGCGTTGTTGAATACAGATGCTTCCTGGGCGTTGTTGTACCACGCCTAGGAGCCACACTTCTAACAACGGCTAGGGACGATGTATCCTGAGCGTTGTTGAGGCTGTTCGAGCCTTGATTCATTCATTGAACTTTGATTTTAAATCTTTTCAAAATTCAAATCTTATGGGCTTCCCGCCTTTTTCTTAGGCCCAGGCCCGTTTGTGCATCTTTGAGCTCCTCTATATAAGAGGTGGAGTGTGAGTTCATTTCTCACACTTCACTTTCACAAAAATTTCTAAATTTCAACTCTACAATTAGTCTCTCAAGAATCGCCACCTCCAAGCGATTTCCGGCTTTCTACTCCGCCGCTTTCTGGGCTTATTTTGAAGATTCCGTTTGAATCTTCATCTTCTTTACTTACTTTCAAGAGCTTCCTGGGTTTTTGTCTTCATCCATGGCGGATTCCGATTCATCTCACTCCCATGTCCCCCAAGCTGTTGCCCGTCCCTCTAGGGCCAGCCGAGGTAAAAAATCTCTTGTACATTCCTCAGTTATTTCTCTTAGGGATCTTTTAACCGAATTTGGGCAAGCCTTTCCTAACATGTTACACTTAGATGCATATAATTATCCTTCTAGATTTGGTCCAGATCAAGTAGGTACCATAGCCCGCCTTTTTGGCATTTCTAACCCTTATAGGGCCGAGGCTCCAGGCCCAAATGATAGGGCCTGCTACCCAAAACCTGGGGCCATTCGGGTCTATAAGGAAACCTTCTATGCTGGTTTTCGCCTACCTCCTCATCCTTTTGTTTTTCGCCTTTTGGCTGAGGCCCGAGTCTGTCCGACCCAACTCACTCCCAACTCTTGGCGTTTTATTCACTGTTATATGGCCCAATCTCGTAAACACGGTTTTGAGCCAAATGTTTGTGTCTTTCGTTATTTATTTAAATTTGTAAATGCTTCTGAGGACCAAGGATGGGTCAAAATAGTTCATAGATCCTTGGCTCGCTCCTGCTTTATTTCTGGCACCAATCCCGACTCGTATCCAACATGGAAGAGTGAGTGGTTTTATATATTTCTGGATTCCGAGGAGGGTTGGGACCATTTTTTCAGGCCCAACTTCTCAAAAAGTATAGACGGGTCTTTAAGAGACCTAAAATTGGGGATAGATGAGGATGCGGCCATCAAGGCCATTACTGCTGATAACTTGCACCATTGCGCTCTCATCCTTTCAGAGGGTAATTTGCAAGGTGTAGGTCTAAGTGACCTTGGTCCCGAGGGTATTTCTTTCCCCTTTTTGTTCCATTTCCTCCATTCTTTATTTGTCCTTTTTCTTACGTGCTCGTATTTGCCTGCAGCTAGGGCCGCTTTGGACACGATCTTCAAGAAGCGGGAGGCCCGTGCCGCCAAGGGCTCTGCTGTTGAGAGCCACCGCGACAAGCGGGTTAGGATTGGTGACGGCCCTTCAGTCACGGTTCAGGAGGCCGTCCCTACTTTTTTATCCCAGAGGCCTCCTAGCCTTGATGAAGATAACTCTCCCTTCACCGTCACTTGGGGCCTTCAGAGGAGGGACACGGTGGTAGGGAGTTCCGAGGCTGCCGCCGTTTGGTCTCAGAGTGTGATCACGCCTCGTGACAGGGCTGAGATAGTCGAGTCTTCTGATGACCTACAGATTGAACGTCTGGGTGCTCAGGCCGTGGCTTCTGTAAGCCTCTTCCTTTTTTAACCCCCTTTTTTTTTGTTTATTATTACTTACTGTACTTTGATATGTTCGTGCAGATGAATACCTATCTCCAGGCTGCCCTTCACAATTTGAAGGATGTGAGGACCAGCCTAACTATCGCTGAGAGGGACAGGGATAGGTACCTCAAGGCTTCCGAGGCCAACTTCACTCGTTTTCGTGAGGTAGAGAAGGAGCTGGCGGACGAGAAGGAGAAAGTTCGTAAGCTGGAGCTGGATGCTCAAAGGGCCCGAGCTGAGGTGATAGCTGAGTATAAGGCATCTCAGGACTTTCAGGATGTCCTAAATGCTGAGTACGATGCTAACTTCCCGGAGACCTTTTCTAGCTGTTGGGAGCAGATAGTAGAGGAGATTGGGAAGAAGATTCCGGAGGTGACTCTTACTGCCTATCCAGTCCCTGATATTCCTGGGAAAGAGCCTCTTCTTGATGATATCCCTCTTTCTCCTATTCTTGCTTCTTCTGCTGAGGCCGAAGCTGTTTCTCCTCGAGGTGCTGATCATGTTCCAGTTCCTTCTTCTGCTGCCAATGAAGGAAACATCGATGATGACTTCTTCAAGGATCTTTGAGTATTTTGTTTTTCTTGTTTGGCCCATTGTGGCTTTCTATGTATTGACTTAATCGCATTCAGAACTTATTACCCTTCGGGGCTTGTATTCTATATGTTGCTTTTCTTGCCTCTTTCTGTTTTAACTTTACAATCTTAACATGCATTTGAACTTTAAACATCCTTGGATTGAAATAATTTCAAACTCTTTAATATGAAGTCTGGTTTTTCAAAACCTTACATAGCATGGGTTCGACCCTAATTAATAATAAATAGACAATGTAAATTCTACAGGAATATAAAATCCTACGCAAGCAAAGCTTCCAGGTGCTTTTAAACCTACTTGTCACGATGACAAGTGAGAATCGTACTTCGCCTATCTTACACGTAGTAAACCTTCAGGTTTTGTGCGTGCCAGGTCCTCGGGACTTCAAAACCATCCATAGTTTCCAGTTTGTAGGTTCCTCTACCCTGAACACTCTTAACTCTGTACGGCCCTTCCCAATTTGGGGCAAGCTTTCCTTTCTGTCCGACACCAGAAGCCTCTATTTTTCTCAAGACTAGATCACCTTGCTTAAAAAACCTCTCTTTAACCCTTAGGTTGTAGTAGAATGAAGCTTTTTTCTGATATTCTACTATCTTTGCATGTGCTTTATCTCGCACTTCATCGATTAAATCCAGGGCTAACCTCTGCCCTTCCTCATTTTCTTTCTCATCAAAAGCCTGAATCCTTGGAGAAGAATGTGATATCTCCACGGGAACTACTGCTTCTGCCCCATATGCCAACATGAAAGGGGTCGCACCTGTCGTGACTTTACAGGTAGTCCTATAGGCCCATAATATGGGAAGTATCTCATCCACCCAATTATTTCTTGACTTCTCGATCCTCTTCTTTAATCCATCCAGGATTATTCGATTTGCAACTTCTGCTTGCCCATTGGCTTGTGGGTGAGCCACAGAGGTGAACCGTAACTCAATTTCATTTTCTTCACAGTACTTCTTAAATTCCTCGTTGTTGAATTGTGTTCCATTGTCAGTGACGAGGATACGGGGAATTCCATATCGGCACATAATGTTTTCCCACAGGAATTGTGCAACCTGCTTAGTTGTGATTTTGGCCAAAGGTTTGGCTTCGATCCACTTAGTGAAATAATCAATGGCTACAATCAGAAACTTCCTTTGTGCCGTGGCCATAGGAAAAGGCCCTAGAATATCCATCCCCCACATGGCAAAGGGAATAGGCGAGTTGATAGAGGTCAGCATCTCAGGGGGTTGTCTAACAATTGGTGCATGCTTCTGACAGCGGTCACACTTCTTTACATATTCTTTGGCATCAGCCATCATTTCTGGCCAATAGAAGCCTAAACGAGTTATCTTATGAGCCAAGGCCCTGCCCCCCAAGTGTTGTCCACAAATACCTTCATGCACTTCCTCAAGAGCTAAGTGTGCCTCATCGGGTCTGAGACACCTCAAGTAAGGAACCACAAAAGATCTTTTATACAGAATCCCATCTATCAAAGAGTACCTTAGTGCTCTAACAGTTAACTTCCGTGCCTCAATTGCATCGCTTGGCAACCAACCGGTCTGAATGTGAGCCTTGATGGGATCAATCCATGACGTCCCCAAGCCTACGGGAGCCACAAGCTTAACATCTATGCTTCGTGTCTTCAAAACACGGAAGTACACACTTCCTGAACTTTCTTCAATCTCAGATGAAGCAAACTTTGATAACGCATCTGCTTTAGCATTTTCTTCCCTTGGAATGTGTTCAACATGGCATTCATTAAATTGGGTCATCACAGCCCTTACTAGGCGAACATACTTAGCCATCGTATCATCCCTTGCTTCAAATTCTCCCTTTACCTGGGATATGATCAACTTCGAGTCTCCACGGACCTTTAAGTTTTTGACTCTAAGTGTCCCAGCTAGACCAAGGCCAGCAATCAGGGCTTCATACTCTGCCTCATTGTTTGTGGTTGGGAAGTCTAGCTTCATGGCATACTCAATTAAGAATCCATCAGGGCTTTGCAAAACCAACCCTGCTCCACTGGAATTTGTTTTTGATGCTCCATCAAAATAGAGAACCCAATATTCTTTCTCCTTGTCCCCATTGTCGACTCCCTTGTCTTGAGGTATGGTATCTTCCTGCCCCCCGACTTCTTGGTTGGGTATGGTACATTCCACCACGAAGTCAGCTAGTGCCTGGGCTTTTATGGCCATACGTGGCTTATACTTGAGATCGAACTCTCCCAATTCTATTGCCCACTTAATCAGTCTCCCACTTGCCTTGGGACTGTGAATGATATTTCTCAGTGGCTGATTTGTTAGCACTTCAATCTGGTGAGCTTGAAAATAAGGACGCAGCTTTCTTGAAGCCATTACCAAGGCTAAAGCGAATTTCTCAATGGCTGAATAATTCAACTCAGCACCATGCAAAATTTTGCTGACATAGTATACGGGTTTCTGGACTTTCAGTTCCTCCTTAACCAACACCGCGCTCAAGGCGCTTTCTGAAACAGCTAAGTACAAGAATAAAACTTCACCCAGAACTGGCTTGGCCAACAACGGGGCCTGGCCCATATACTTCTTTAATTCTTCAAATGCCTTCTGATTTTCCTCACTCCATACAAAGTCTTTAATGTTCTTTAATGACTTGAAGAATGACAAGCACTTGTCTCCTGACTTGGAGATGAATCGTCCTAGCGCAGCAACCCTTCCTGTGAGTTTCTGAACATCCTTGACAGTTTTTGGGGGTTCCATGTCCAGGATTGCCTTTATTTTATCGGGGTTAGCCTCAATTCCCCTCTTTGAGACCATCAATCCCAAGAATTTTCCAGACCCTACTCCGAAAGCACACTTCGTGGGATTCAACATCATCTTGTGGTACCTCAGGACCTCAAAAGCTTCCCTCAAATGGGTTATATGATCAGTCTTTACTAGACTCTTGACTAGCATGTCATCAACATAGACTTCCATAGTCTTCCCAATAAGATCCTTAAAGATTTTATTCACCAACCTTTGATAGGTGGCTCCTGCATTCTTGAGACCAAACGCCATAACAAGATAACAATAAACACCAAAGTCAGTGATAAATGATACCTTCGGAATGTCATCCTTATGCATTTTGATCTGGTTGTATCCGCTAAACCCATCCATGAAACTCAGCATCTCATGTCCAGCGGTGGCATCAATCAAAGTATCAATTCTAGGCAGCGGAAAACAGTCTTTGGGGCATGCATCATTCAGATCGGTGAAGTCTATACACATCCTCCACTTTCCATTAGCCTTCTTCACCATTACAGGGTTTGCTAACCACTCCGGAAATTGAATCTCCTCAATGAAACCAGCCTCTAAGAGCTTTTCCACTTCCTGCTTTATAGCCTCTTGTCTTTCCGGGGCAAAATTTCTCTTCTTTTGTTTCACTGTCTTCCGGCTTGGATCCACGTTTAACTTGTGGGTAATTAACCCCGGGTCTATGCCTGGCATATCAGCTGCTGACCATGCAAACACATCACTATTTTCTTGCAAAAATTTCACTAACTTCCCTCTAAGGGGCTCCTCTAATGTAGCTCCAATGAAAGTCATCCTCTCAGAATTCTTGGGATCTAAAGGAACCGAAACCAATTCTTCTGCTGGCCTTCCTCTATTCTCATCATTTTCTCGAACATCCATATCTTCAATAGGAAGAACCTGCCCCCCGACTCCATCTGCCCTCAAGGAGGCCACATAACAGCTTCTAGCCATTTTTTGATCTCCCCTCTCTTCTCCAATCCCATTTCGGGTGGGGAACTTCATGACTGAATGGTAGGAGGAGGGGACTGCCTTGAAGGCATGTATCCCTGTCCTCCCCATGATAGCATTATAAGTTGAACTAGCCTTTACCACCACAAAATCCAGCATCTGTGTTGCTTGCCTTGGCTCCGTACCTATGGTGGTTGGTAATTTAATTATCCCTTCCACAGGACATTCTACTCCAGCAAACCCATATATCGGCATGTCGGTTGGTGTCAACTGGGAGTCGTTATACCCCATCCTTAGAAAGGTGTCGTGGAGCAAGATATCCACAGAAGCACCATTATCCACAAGGACCCTCTTAACCGGGCTATTTCCTATTATCGGCGTTATGACCAGCGGGTCGTCATGGGGAAACTTCACACCCTCTAGGTCGGAATCATCAAAAGCCAATGTTACTTCTGTCCTGGCCCTCTTCGGGGCTTCTCCAACAATATGCATAACCTCTCTAGTATATGCCTTTCTGGAATTTTTGGACAATCCAGCAGCAGTTGGACCTCCAAAGATTGTGTTTATCACAGGCCCTCGAGGTCTCGGCCCTCCATAAATGGTGTTTATAACTGGTCCTCTAGGTTGGGGATTCCGCCCCTGATCATCTTGGTCCCTCCTACGATCTTCAAAGTTCTTCCTTCCATTATTATTTCTGTCCCCTCCATCTCCAGTATACTTGTTCAATCTTCCTTTTCGAATCAAAAACTCAATTTCATCTTTCAACTGCCTACACTCATCGGTGTCATGGCCAACATCTTTGTGAAACCTGCAATACTTGCCCTTATCTAGCTTGGCGGGATCAGCCTTCAAGGGCTTAGGCCAGCGAATATCTCTATCTTTCTCAATCTCCATCAAAATCTGACTTCTGGGAGCATTCAGCTTAGCGTATTCAGTGAACTTTTGCCCAGGTCCTCCCTTCTTGGGGGTTGAATCAGGGTTTTGTTCGGTTCTAGGATATTTGTCCTTAGCGATATACTCCAAATCAGTTTTTCGTTTCTTGCCTCCAGTGGGCTCATTACTTACTACGGTCTTCCTCATACTTTCTTCAACCTTGATATACTTCCCTGCCCTCTCTTGGAGCTGCAACATGCTCTCAGGGGGTCGTTTGGCCAAAGACATCTTGAAAAACTCATCCCTAGTTCCTTGTTGCAGTGCTATCATGGCTACCTTATCATCAAGGTCTGGGACTTTTAAAGCCTCCTTTGTAAAACGATTCAGGTAATCTCTTAAGGATTCCTTAACTCCCTGCACAAGACTCATAAGAGATGCTGAACTTTTCTCATGGACTCTTCCACTGATGAATTGCTTAATAAAAGCCTGACTTAATTCTCTGAATGATCCAATAGAATTTGGGGGTAGGCGACTGTACCATCTTTGAGCCATACCCGACAGGGTTTGAGGAAAGGCCCGACATTTTATAGCATCGTTCACGGGTTGCAGCAGCAGTGCATTAGAGAATGTCCTAACATGATTAGCGGGGTCTCCCGTACCATCATAGGCTTTGATAGTGGGCATCTTGAATTTCCTTGAGATATGGGCATTCATTATCTCTTCTGTGAAGGGTGGAGTTGGATCATCAGGATCTCCAAGGGGAAGGAGATTGCTTGGATCAGTTCTTGGGACAGCAGCCCTTCTTCTTACCGGACCATCCAGGTCTATGATAGGAGGAGGATTTCTCCCCCTAGGTGGTATGTGGGTTCTGGTGGCTTGGTGAGCCTCCAAGTCACGCCTCAGCCTTTGGATTTCAGCCTCATGAGCCCTGATCTTTTCCTGCACTTCTTGGGGATTCGCCCCTGGGGTGCTTTGGGGGCGTTGCCTTCCATCGGCCATTGGCTCTTTTCCAGGACGCCTCCTTCTCGGGGCCACTTCATCATCCGAAGATTCGGAATCTCTCTCAGTGTATGGACCAGAAAATTCCCGATCCTCAGGGATAGGATCCAAACCTCGTATATAGGGGGGCGACCGCCCTCGTGCTTCACTTCGCCCAGCATATCCGCTTCCTCCAACCTCAGGGTGAAAGGGCATCCCATAAGGGGGGTTAGTAGTAACAACAGTTGAATATTCATACCCGACGGGTCGAGAATTCACAGGTATATGTACTTGTTGAACTTGAGGATTCGTACCTTGAATAGTCGGGGGAGTTGTCCCTTGTGGCTGAGGTTGAGTTGCCCCTGTCTGGGCTTCCCCCTGAGTAGATGCATAAGTTGAATGGGGAGGAACCTCCACGGTTGATGAAATCACCTGGGTTGTCCCTGATGGTGTTCCCTCCTCCAGAGTGCTGGTTGTTCTCCGTGTTCTCGCCATGGTTGTTGTTCCGAGTTTTCCCCACAGTCGGCGCCAAATGTTATGGATAAAAAATCAAGGTTATTATTTGCTGTATTTAATACTAAGATTCGGGAGCTCAAGGCCTTTAATGGCTGCTCTCGTGTTTCGTGACTCAATCTGCCTTTACGAGATGCCTACGTATCTCTGTAAATTAGAGAATCAAGCCAAAAAACGTAGTTCTGATTGGTGGGGGTGAGACCCCTTATATAGATGTTGGGAGTCCTTGAATTGGACTTGGTATAGGAGACTTGGTGGGCAAGTCTCATAATTAGAATGGACTTTGGAGTCCTAGATAGTAGGAAACTGATTCCTTATCCTTTTAGGTCCCCTTGAGGCTAATCTCCAAGGATTTATATCCTTATCGGGACTCTTTTCAACATCTGATTTGTCCCTTATTAATTAATTTCGTAATTAATTAATAATCAGGGCTTTTGGGCCTTTTTTATTCCATCAGGCCTGATCTGATCCATCAGGCTTAACCTTTCTGGTCTGAGTATCATATATCTTTTTATTGGGCCTGGCAGCCCACAGTTTGTACAATTAATGCAGTATTTAATTATACAAACATAATTTATTTATCCCTATCAATGTAGATGATATTATTTTTGGCTCTACAGATGAGAAACTTTGCAAAAAGTTTGCCAAATTGATGCAAAGTAAGTATGAAATGAGTATGATGGGAGAACTAACTTAATTTCTTGGTTTACAAGTTAAGCAAGTTAGTGATGGAATATTCATTTGTCAAACTAAATATATTTTTGATCTTTTAAAGAAGTTTGATCTAATGGATTGCACATCTGCAAAAACTCCCATGGCCACTGCAACTAAGCTTGAATTAAACACTACTGAAAAGACTGTGGATATTTCAAGTTATAGGGGCATGGTTGGCTCACTTCTGTACTTAACAGCTAGTATGCCAGATATAATGTTTGCTACATGTTTATGTGCTAGATTTCAGGCTGATCCTAGAGAATCTCACTTAATAACTATTAAGAGAATTTTCAGATATCTCAAGGGAACACCAAATCTTGGTATTTGGTACCCTAGAGATTCTGGTTTTGATCTAACTGGTTATTTAGATGCAGATTATGCAGGTTGTAGAATTGACAAAAAAAGTACAACATGAACCTGTCAATTTCTAGGAAACAAGCTTGTGTCGTGGTTCAGTAAAAAGCAAAATTCAGTTTCTACTTCTACAGCTGAAGCTGAATATATTGCTGCTGGTAGTTGCTGTGCACATATATTATGGATGAAAAATCAATTGCTAGACTATGGTTTGCAAGTTGAAAGAATTCCTATTTTCTGTGATAACAAAAGTGCAATTGCCATCACTGAAAATCCAGTACAACATTCAAGGACTAAGCACATAGACATCAAGTACCATTTCATAAGGGAACATGTAATAAATGGTACTGTGGAACTACACTTTGTTCCAAGTGAGAAGAAGCTTGCAGATATCTTTACCAAGCCACTGGATGAATCCACCTTCTCAAGGTTGGTAAGTGAGTTAGGTATGCTTAATTACTCTTAAATCTATCTGAGTTAATTTGCAAGTTGAAATACAGCCAGAAACTTAATTGATTTTTCAGTCTTGGATGAAATTTTGGCTAAGTCAAAATTGACATCTCGACGGATGATCTTTATCCGTCGAGTTTGATCATCCGTCGATATATTATTTGCTAACAAATATCAATTATGTTTCTGGAATATTTTATGTCTCGACGGATAACAGTTTATCCTCATCCGTCGAATTATCTTAATCTCAGCCGTTAATTCCCTGTATATTATCCATCGAGTATACTTACAGTTTGTAAGCATAACACGACGGATAATGGGTGGAATCTTTACAGTTTATTTTTTAAACGACTATTTTAGGCAATTTCTATTGGTTACTTTATTTTACTTTATTATTTTTATCAATTATTTTTGAGATAGTATAAAAGCTTATTTCATTGTAATTGCTTTTCTTTTATCATTCTCAATTCAACTGCTCTAATTTCATTCTCTCTCAAAGTACTTACTCTCTTTCTCTTCAAGCTCTTTTTCTCTAACAATGGCACCTGTTGTAAAGATTATGTCTCAAACTGGGTTCATTTATGAGAAGAACAATTTCACCGCACTAGTGAACAAGGGTATTCGGCAATCTGGAGACTATCACAAGATGATGGATTTTGTGAAGAGTTGCAAGCTCAACTATGCCATGCTGGAATCACCCACAATCTTCTGTGAAGTTGTTGAAGAGATGTGGACCACTGCTACCTACAACTCTACAGATCAGACCATCACTCTAACCATTAAAGGTAAATAATTCTGTATCAATAGTGATGTGATAAAAGCATGTTTCAAAATTCCTGATAACAATGTGACTTCACCACACACTGACACTGATATAATCAATATGCTTAATTCCATGCACTATGCACTTCCTGCTTCTAAACTGAGTGATATTAGGAGAATGGGTCTTAGAAAAGAGTGGGAGTTTCTTGTGTGATGTAGTTACAAAACTTTTCTCAGGAAAGGTCAATAATTTTGATTCGGTGAATATTTCCATGCTTAACATGCTCTACATGCTAGTTACAGATAAATTCTACAATTTCAGTGACCTTGTCTTGTTTGAGTTAGGTTTCAAATTAGGAGAGTTAAATAAAAGAGGTAAGAATGTGTATTATGCTAGACTTCTTATGTTATTATCTAACCACCTCTGTGAAGAGATTGTTCTTGAGAACCCTAACAACAAACTAGATTGTTGGGTTCAAGAGAGAAGGCTCATTGCAGATTTGAACAGGGCCAATCATCACAAGGATGTGCCAATGTTCTATTTTCCTGTAATGCAAGCACCTCAGGTAAGTGAGGTAAGTTCACCTATCCCTACAACTATTCCAATCTCCACAATTTCTTTGAGTTCAAGTGTAGCTATGGCAATTGTGTCAATGACCAAACAGTTGCCTACCAAAGCTGCCAAACATTCAATTATTTCAAAATCCAAATCAAAGAAAGCCCCCTCTAGTATCTCCCAAAAGATGCCAGTTGAAAAATCCACTAAAGCCAAAGAGGGGAGTGTGAAGGAGGGTAAGTTAGGTGAGGGAAGGGGTGAACATAAAAGAAACCCCAAGAATAAGGTTGGAGAGTTGAGTGAATCCCAACCTAGCCACACTGTAGTTTCCCAACAAACTGCAGTGCTTAAAAAGGACAAAAGCTCATTTCTAGCTGCATCCTCCCAAAAGGATGTAGCTATTAAACAAAGCTCTCAACCAAGAGCACATGCCAAGAGGGTTAGGGACACAAGCTCACCCCAAACTTATGCCAGAAAGAAGAAATCTAAAACCTTTGGGGATGCACAGGGTACACACACTGTGCAAACTGGTGCTAAAGACATAGTCACTGCACCTTCACAAATTCAGTTTGATGTGGCTCCAATAAATGTGGAGTCACAGCCAAAATCTCTAGTTATAGAAGCACCTCTAACACCAAACTCACCAACAAACTCTCTGGATGTGGATATGATAAACACATCAATTCCTGATTCCCCTTCTTTAACTCTGTTGGGGAAGCCAAAATCTAGTACAAGTGAGCATCATCTTCTAGATGATTTGTTGGCTCACTTGCCAATTCTTTCAGGAACTGTTGTGTCATCTGTGCCTAAAATATCTTCAATCAGCACAGAGTCAACAATAGTTTCTATTCTCAACTCATTCATTTCTACTCTCTCGATGGATATTGCTCATCCGTCGAGTAGTGATTGTATCCTGATGGACTATCTCAGTATTCTAAAGCTGTTATAGATTCCACTTCCCTTGATGCTGAGGCATTTACTCACCCTATTCCGGCTTATCAACTTCTAGCTGAACAGGGCAATGACAATACATAAAGGATGCTGAATCTGGTGCATACCACAAGTCTATAATGAGAGCTAAGGATGCCATCATAACCTTGCCTTCTACAGCCGGTGATGTGGACTATGAGACTGGTGGTTCAGCTGATTTCTTTGGAGATGAGAGTGGGGATATTGAAAATGAAGCAATGTACATAGGGGGATAATTAGGCTCAAGTTCAAGGTCTGGTATGCCATCATTGTAATACCCCCAGATCCGGGGTCGGGGATCCGGGTCCTCACGGTCTTTCTTTCCACAATATCACTTTACTTAATTAATAATAAATAACCTCATGTTGTGACCCCACACTAACACACACCACAACACGTTATAGTCTCAGAGATGAAATTGAAATAAGTACAAGTCCTTGAATCCATAATTTAAAAGTTATTACAACCCAAAATGATTACTTGATAAGTTTACAGTTAATTGCCATTATCTGCCACAAGTTATAATTATACATAATTGATTCCCAAAAATAGAATGTCTGATCTACAATAGATCTACCTCTGCAGCTATAGCAGCTACGATATCAACGGGAAGACGCGTGACGCTTCCCACGCGCTTGCGCTGGGTCTGCTGGAGTCTGGCCATCTTTCCTAACTGTTGTTGTGTGATGAAGAAATGAAGCAAGAGTGAGCATTACAGCTCGCAAGATAATATATGGTGTAAACAATAATGCAAGTATCTAAATGGATAACTTACTAGAACCCTTTATTAAGTGTAAGGTAATTACTTACTAGATATAAGCTTAAAGAAAGATGAAGTTACCAATTACTTCACTATACTTGTACCATTTTAGAAAACTACTTGAACTACCACTGTTCAAAGTATAATAGGTTTCAAAAGTTCATCCCATAGATGAGACCACAAGTTAAGACTTGAATAGATTCAATCTTTGAAATATTATTGAATGAAATGAAGTTACGAGATACTTTATTAAGTCCCGATATATATATCTCTCATACATTTCCTGGAAACCTCTGTCATGTAAAGTATGAACATAGTTGTAATATCCAATGAATTTGGAAAGAAAAGAATTTTGGCATAAACCCGATATCTTGCTGATCAGGAAAAGATACCAATAAGTAACCTTTTCTACTAGTAGATGGACGAATTCCCCACTGGTCATCACCCTGGCCGCATTAGGACCTATGCTGGACTGCCACTCAGCCACTTACGCATTGATGGACTCCCACTGAGCCACTTACACTTTCATGGACACCCACTGAGCCCATGTTGCTTATGCCCACTCAAGTAGATGGACTTACTTCCCGAACGTTAGGTAAGTAATTAAAAATGTTTTCTCAAAACAGCAACCTCGTTGCGAATATAAAATACATCACAGAGCCGGATCCCTCAGGTTTTGAGCGAGTATTTAAATCCCCTTCGAAAGGAAGATCTTAAATATAAAATGAGTTTTGGGATCCGCTCTAACTTTTAAAAATCATTTTGAAGACTCGAAAACATTTTTAAGAATGTTTGGAGTAATGCTGATTTAATGAAATAAATCAGTCCCGATATATTAGAAAATATCTGAATATTATTATTTAAATAATATTCCCATAAAGATAATCTTTATAAAAATAATTTGAAGTACAAATTTTAAAACTCATACTTGAAATGAATAATAAATCACCAAAGATATACTTATAAGCAAGTACGATCTTTATTTGAATAATCGAAAATAAGTTTGATTATCGAAACATTATTCTTTAATAAAATAAAGAATATTATTTAATAAAATAAGCGGAGTCATAAGTCCTCGAATGAATATTCAAAATAATATTCATTAAATAAAGTAAGTGGAGTCATAAGTCCTCGAATGAATATTTAAATAATATTCATTAAATAAAGTAAGTGGAGTCATAAGTCCTCGAATGAATATTCAAAATAATATTCATTAAATAAAATAAAGTTATCGAATAAACCTTATTCGATTAATAGTTTTGAAAACTATATCAATATATATATATAAATATATATATATATTATATACTCGGGAACATCGACTCCCGGTTTAGAAAATGTTCACCTTTGGGTCCCCTATACTATGGGTATACGCAACTACTGCTTATCTCTAGCATATGTATTATGCAGTTTATAAGCAATTGAATTAATAATTAGATATCAAAATTACGCAACAAACATGCATATAAACCACATCAGCATGCTCTAATATATCGCAAGATTTGCTAATAACCATCATGCATCTATCACAAGATAATGCATATACATATATACATCACAACAACAGTATAACGGGTAGAAAACTTGCCTGAGCGACTGGGGGTGATAAAAGGCCTGGGACGAGTCTGGTAACCTATAAACATCATATAAGTTGGAATTAAACCAAAGTCACTTAAGAATCTATACTTTAACCAATTAGACCCTAACGTTCGCTTTTGCGCTTAACGATTCACTTAAGTCGTTCGAGTACCCTCGGCTCCACCATTTTTAATAAATTAACCATTAAGAATTTTAAGGCGATTCTTTCGCGAGTAACCTATAAACTGCCTAATACACTTTATATAATTGTTTCATACCCCAATTAGTCATTTAAGGACCTTAACCAAGGTTTCAAAGTAAGGCGAGGGGTAATGGTTCGTTCGCGAAACGCCGTTACTTAAAACGTTCGTTTCTCCTAAACCGTACATCGGATTCAAGCGAACCACATATCAAAACGAAGATTGTAACATGAAATATCTAATCATGGCAATGGTCAAAACCTAACAGTGAGTTCACGGATCCTGATGTTAAGAACAAAAGCAGTCTAAGGTAAATTGGGCATTACGACGGCTATGTTTACGCGATTACCAAAATTTATACTACTCCAAATCAATCCACAATCAACCCAAAATCATTACTACAACCAAACTCCATCCATACTTTAATACAACAGCCCCAACATCTCAATTTCTCCAATTTATAATACTCTCAATCATGAATTAAAAGCTATACTTAAGTTCATTAACCAATAATCAAGATTTACTACTTCAAAAACATTACAAAACAAACCCAACTCTAAATATACAATAATCATGCTTCTCATGAACTATACTAATCATAACAAGCTCTTAACATTCAATAATAAGGCTAGGTTAAGAGATTATACCTTCCTTGAGAGTAGGAGTAACTAATGAGCTTGAAACAACCTTTGGAAATCCTTACTAAAGCTTTATCTAAACAAAAACACAAGATCAAAATTTCAAGTTCTTGAAAACACTATTCACTCTCTTCTTCCATGAATTATTGGAAGAGATTGTGAAGGAAATGGAAGCTTAGATTCATAGGATATCTATATCTATGTACAAAGAACCTTGGATAATTACCTCACTAATTATCAAAGCTTGGAACTTGAATTTGGACTTTCTTTTCTTCGAAAAAGAAAAGAGGTCGAGAGCTTCTTGTTAGAAATGCAAAGTCAACTTCTCAAATTTGATTTTGTGTTATGATTATTGTTGTCTTGGTTGCTTCCTTTTGTTTTGTTAATTAACCTTTTACCATGGTAAAAATTGTGTGGCTTATAATCAACCAACAATTCCTTCCCATTTGGTCATGCTTATGCCATCTTCTTATGTCATCATGTTACACTTGTCTTCCTCTTGTTGGTGTGATGACATCATCATCCACTAACCCCTTTGATTAACCTCAAATTACTTGGCTAATGACCACTGATCTGTTATACGGTTCGCTTAACTTTCGTTCTCGTTTATCGTTTGAGGGATCATACCCGGGATCTTATTACTTGGGTTCCTTTAACCTTTCTCAATACATTCTATTCCTTTTATGATCCTCTCTTATAATCCTTGAATTTAAATCATTTTAATCATGTTACCTTATACTCAGTTCTTTCTGTATCTGGTGGGTTTTCGGGAAAAATCAAAGTGTTCGAATTTGGATTCTGACGATCTTTACATACACTTATATACCATATAGAGTACTAATAAGATCTCAGAATAACAATAAAAGAACCTCTACAAAGTGTGGCATGAAAAGTTTTCTTATTCAGCATAATCAGCAAAATCACTATTCATAAGGGTTACAAAAAGTCCAAAATTTTGGGGTTATTACAGTCTCCCCTCCTTAAAGGATTCCGTCCCGGAATCAGATAGAAAACAATTGGGGGTACTTTTCTTGCATTGCGCTCTCTAGTTCCCAAGTTGATTCTTCCACATTATGATTCTGCCATAGCACTCTGACTAGCTTGATCACTTTGTTCCGAAGCACATGCTCCTTCTTATCCATAATCTTTACTGGTTTCTCCACGTAAGTCAGATCCGGTTGCATATCCACCTGCTCGTACTCCACTATGTGTCTGGCATCCCGATGATACTTCCTTAGCATTGACACATGGAACACATTATGAACTTGTTGTAGGTTCGGGGGTAAGGCTAGCTCGTAAGCTAACTTCCCAATCTATCTTAGTATCTCAAAAGGTCCAATGTATCTTGGGCTTAGTTTTCCTTTCTTTCCGAACCTCATTAATTCCTTCCAAGGGGATACTTTTAGCAGTACTAAGTCCCCTACTTCATACTCCTTGTCCTTTCGGGCTAGGTCTGCATATTTCTTATGTCTGTCTTAGGCTGCTACCAACCGTCCTCTGATGAGATCCACTATGTCTTGGGTCCTTTGGACCACTTCGGGTCCAAGCATCTTCCGCTCTCCAACTTCATCCCAGTATAAGGGAGATCGACACTTTCTTCCGTACAGGGCCTCATAAGGCGACATTCCGATGCTGGCATGAAAGCTATTGTTATAAGAAAACTCGATCAACGGTAAGTGATCATCCCAACTCCCTTTAAAGTCTATTGCACAGACTCTCAAAATATCCTCTAGTGTTTGGATGGTTGTTAGTCCCATAACAATATAGCAAGAATTACAGAAGGGGGGTTGAATGGAATTTTTGAACCTTTTTCTTAATATAAAAATGTTCAAACTCAAATACAGATATAAGTGTTTTGATTAGCACAATGCGGAATAAAAACTTAATTGAATCAAAACATAAGTAATTAAAAACAAGAGTCTTTAAAAACTTTCTGGTGGATTTAAACAATTCCACCAGAGATATATATTATATCGAGAGAACTCTGTGTGCAAAAATGCTCACAGCTGCTTACAAATTTGAACTACTGAGAAATGCTAATAATTCTGCTTACAAATGTTTCTCACTTTTTGTATCTCAGATCCTTGTTTCTATTTGCTACTTTCTTGGTTTATATATTACCAAGATTACAAAGTCAAAAGATAGAATCATCATAAAAACTATCAGTTCTTATGCTTTGCTACTTTGTTCTCTATTACCCAGTTAATGAAAGGAATATGTCCTAAGTCCAATCATGTATTAGGATTTAGGAATAACTTTTTATGTAATATGTTTTGATTTCATTGATATTAATAAAAGACTTGTTTTGTTTTTATTACGGGCTCTATCTATTTAAGTGTTTAAATAAGATATACCATAGTTTAGAGTAAAGCTTTTTATGGATTATGATGAGATCATAATAGTGAGACCTAAAAGATGATAACTCTAAACTTAAATAGTTCCTGGTCATAGGATTACTAACTGGTAATTAATAATCCACAAATATCGGTACATACTATGCTTGCTTCATTATGAAGGATGTCTGTTCTCATAGACATTTGTGTGGTGACACTATAGCTAGTATGTAGGTGCTTATTATAGAATAAGTTCACTGAACTTGACTCGCACAGCTGAACAACTGATGGAGTTCACTCACGTGTCAGCAGTTGTTCACATAGTGATAGTTGTACAAGTATCCTTAGACTTGAGGTCATCATAGTCATCTTGTGTACACTGAACTATGCTTTGGTTTAGTTCTTAGTCTCCAGGGACAATTATTAGGGCTCTACTGGGTATAGGAATTTGTACACGAAGATAGTGTATGATCAATAAAGGATCTACCCCTTCCAGTGAAGGAAGCGAATGTTCAAGGCTGATTCACTTATGCTAGTTCAGGAATCTCTGGCCAGAGTGAATAAAATTAGAAAGGAGTTTCTAATTTGCATAGAACTAAGCATAGTAAATGGTAAGTAAGTGATTAAATTAGATAGGCTTGACACAAGATCCATGCCTTATATTTAATCAGGACATTGTAGGGTAGAAGAAGTTTATTGTACGGTAACTATTCACTGAATAGGTTCTTGGTATTCTAAGCAGTGAATTCGTATTATCCGGATAGTCGCGATATGCTGAGAAGTATCCCTCACGATGTAGAATAAATATGATTAATTAATTAATCATATTTAATAAATTAAAGAATTTATAAAAATAATGATAAAATAGTTTTATTATTATTTATTTCTACTACCAGCTTAATATTGAACCTACAGGGTCACACCATAAAAAGAAAATGATTTAATGGTGGAGGAATTAATTAATAATGGCTAATAATTATTTATTTATGAAATAAATAATTAATTGAAAAATTTAATAATTGATTAAATGATATTTAATTGATTATAAATTAATTAAGAAAAGTTCTTAATATTATTAATTAAGAATTTAATTTTTGGAAATTAAATCAAGATAGAGAATTATTTCTAAAGTGTTTAGAAAAGGATTAATAATTAAAAGGTGTTTTAATTATTAATGAGAATAATAAATGGGTTAATAATAATAATATTTTATGGGAAAATTTCAGCTGAAAATTTTTGCCTATAAATATACTATTATAAACCCTATTCTAATTCTAACCCGAACCCAAAAGTTTTTAAAAAACCTAATTCTCTCCACCTCCTCATCCTCCTTAACGTCGTTTTCTTGGTGGATACCGGTGGAGTGCTTCACGTTTGAGGAGCAGCTGCTAAGGATCTTCGATCGTTACTTTTGGATCGCTATTAAAGGTTAGTAATCGATTCATATGTTTTAATCATGATTTATATGCTTTTATTTGGATTTTATATGTGTAAAAAGTATTTTACCATGCCTCCGCTGCGATTAAAATCCAACAATGGTATCAAAGCCAGGTTGTATGCATATAGATCTGTGATAAAAATTTCAGAATTTTATGTGCGTGTATGAATTAATTATGATTTTTACAAGTTATATTATGGATTAATTTTGTCTGATGAGAAATCGTTTCTCAGAATAATTTTGAATGTTGATCTGGGTTCTACAAGTGTTGTAGATCGTCTGGGTATTTTTTTCATAATTTTATGATGTATAGATTTTTTATTATGAATTTTTGAAGTTCTTGCAATTAAATTCGTAATTAAATAAGTATGTATATATATGTATATAAAGTTGTATATATATAAATACATTTGTGGCTGCTATACATCTGCATGCTGTGTTGTGGTGTTTGCACGGAGAAAGAGAAGTCAGGACGGCGGCACGCTAATCGAGAAAAGGCGGCGACTCACAACAAAGGGAAGGACCGCGCGACTGGCGCGCGCGCGTGGGGCACACACGCTCGTGTGTCACGCGCGGCGCGTGTCAGCCACGCGCTGGTCAAAGGTCAGGCGGATACTGACATCATGCTGACGTCATCAGATGACGTCATGCTGACGTCAGCACAGGGGTTTGGGCGCGTGACGCGCGTATGCGCGTGGGGGCGCGTGGAGGACAGTCACACACGCGCCTGACAGCGCGTGTGCACGTGGCCGCGCGTGGGGAAACTTCTTTCGGCGCGTGAGGGCGCGTGCGAGCTCAGAATAGGGCGATTTTGGTGCCGTTGGATTCGTCTTTTCGAGACGCTTCTAATGGTATATTATATGATATTTTATAAAATTATTTCGAACTATTTATAGCTAACAGAAGTGTTTTTAAGCTATTTTTGACTGTTTTAATTGCTTTTAAATGCTTCATGTGATACATAGAGATGTATAATGCTTAGACTAATGTGCTAGATGATATAACATGCCTACCTTGATGTTTATTCATGTTTATATATATGATATATGTTTAGTTTATCATGCGATGATAGATTTAGGTGAACTTAAATGAACATAAGGCGCTTGTTAGACAATCTAGTATAGTGAAATTGTTTCATAACCTTAAGAATAATATTATGAATACAATCATGAGATTCTTGTGTTTATGAAACACGTAATTGAATATGAATTTTCGATATGAGAGAAAGGATGATTCTGTCAACAACAGATTTCTATCTGTAAGAAAGGGTTATTAAGTGACGCTTCTTGACAATGCTCCACCCGATCTGGGAATCATCTGATTATTGATTATTGATTTGAAATATTAAATTTAAAAGGAAAAATCTCTTTATAATATGATTATGATTGTAACGTAATATAATCCCTCTAAAATTAAATAATATCAAGTAGTAATTGGCCAATGACACAACGGGCTTGTGTCGGTCATACCCTTCCAACATGATAGAAAAGTAGTTCTTATTTTTGAATCATTGTCGGTTCGTGCTACAGCCGAGGGCTTTGATTTCGAAATAAGAAATACTTGTCTATTACATAGAGATGTGTACATTGAATAAGAATCTAAAGGTCGGTACGTGCCACAGCCGTGGGCCTTTGGGGACTGATTCAAATGTACGGAATGTTGGGTTAGACTTGACTTAGAATATTGAGTTTATCGTGCCACAGCCGAGACTCAATTATTCAAGAGGCTAAAGTTTGATTAGGGAATAACATAAGATGTAATTGACAAGAGTTGTCTGCCTATTGAACATTACATGGCGGTTCGTGCTACAGCCGGGGTTGTGTAATGGAATGTAGGATCCCTATTCCCACTAGCATTATGAATGCTTAATTTTTCACATAGGGGGTTGAATAAATTAGATAAACTAGTGGGAGCCACTTATGAATAAAGACCCGATTCATATAGTGTTTTGAAATGAAATCGAATATTTGCTAAGTGTTGTTATGTGTTTATCATTTACAGATTTACTTTGTACGTTATGTCTTCTGCACTATCACTCAGGAGCATATTAGATGCTCACAAGTTGACTGGTCCTAATTATGCTGACTGGCTTCGAAACTTGAGAATTGTTCTCAGGATTGAGAAGCTGGAATACGTGATTGACTCACCTAAGCCTACTGAACCTGCTAGCGATGCGCATAATGATGAACATGTTGTGTATCGTAAGTGGATAGATGATGCAAATGTTGCTCAATACATCATGCTAGCTTCCATGAACATTGAGCTACAGAAGCAACATGAGCATATGGATGCTCACACTATCCTCATGTATCTACAAGAGTTGTATGATGTGGCGGGGAGGACAGCTCGATATGAGATATCGAAGGAGTTGTTCGGTTGTAGGATGTCTGAGGGATCATCTGTGAATGACCATGTACTTAAGATGATCAATTTGATTGAACGTCTTGGACAACTTGGTTTTGCCATGGATGGGGAGCTGAGCCAAGACTTGGTCTTGCAATCGCTTCCGAGTTCGTTCTCGCAGTTTGTTGTGAACTTTCACATGAATAAGTTGGATGTCAGCTTGCCTGAACTCCACAACATGTTGAAGACTGCGGAATCGAATTTTCCCCTAAGAAGAGTTCTGTTCTTCTAATTGGTGAAGGTTCCAATCCTAAGAAAAGGAAGAGGAACTCTTCCAAGAAGAAGAAAGTAGGTGAAGAAAAGCCGGTTCCACCAAAAGCTGAAGACCCCAAGAGCAAAGTTGTTTGCTTTCACTGTAACAAGGTGGGGCACTGGAAGAGGAACTGCAAGGTTTACCTTGCAGAATTGAAGAAGAAGAAGGGTAGTGAGACTGCCGCTTCTGATTCAGGTATGTTCATGATAGAAGTGAATATGTCATTAAGCCAAATTTCTACTTGGGTATTAGATACCGCCTATGGTTCTCACATCTGCAATTCGTTGTAGGAACTAAGGAGAAGTAGGACTCTTGAGGAAGAGGAGGTGATTCTACTGATGGGAAATGGAGCAAGAGTTGCTGTTGAAAATGTAGAATCGTTTCATTTACATATGCCTACGGGCAAGACTATTGTTTGAAATAATTGTTATTTTGATCCCTCGATTGTGAGGAATATTATTTCTATTCCCATGTTAGACTTGGCTGGATTTTCATTTATTATTGAGAATAATGAATGTTCTATTCTTAGAGATAATATTCTTTATGGACGCGGTGCTTTAAATAATGGTCTGTATATATGTGACATAATTTACTTCAGATTGAACAAACTAATAAAAGAAAAGGGATTATGAAAATCTCACTTTATAGTGGCACTGCAGTCTCCATTTAGTAGACATGGAGAGAGGACTGCAAATTTGCTAGGAATGGTACACGCAGATGTATGTGGACCAATGTCTAAGCAAGCCATGGGTGGATTTTTATACTTCATTACTTTCATAGATGATAGATCTAGATTCGGATATGTGTTTGATGAAACACAAGTCTGAAGCCTTTAAAAAGTTCAAAGAGTATAAGTATGAAGTGGAGAAACAACCAAACATAGTATTATAACTCTTCAATCAGATCGAGGTGGTGAATACTTTAATGGAGTGTTTCTAGATTATCTCAAAGTAAATGGTATAGTCTCCCAGTGGACTCCTCCAGATTGGTATCTGAAAGGAGAAATCGAACTTTGTTAGACATAGTTCGGTCCATGATGAGCTATGAGAATCTTTCAGTATTCATATGGGGTTATGCATTGGAAACCTCAGCATATTTACTGAATAAGGTGCCTTCTAAAATCTGTTCCTCAAACTTCGTATGAGATATGGAAAGAAAGGAAACTGAGTCTTAAATACGTTAAGATTTGGGGATGTCCAGCTTATGTCAAGAAAGTTGACCCAGATAAGCTGGAATATCGATCCATAAAATGTAGTTTTGTGGGATATCCTAAAGAGACTTTAGGGTATTACTTTTACACCGATCATCGGGTGTTTGTCTCCAGACATGCTACCTTCTTGGAAAAGGAGTTTATCCTTGAAGGAAACAGTGGGAGCAAAATTGAACTTGATGAAGTTCAAGAAGCACAAACTACTATGGATCAAGTGGAAACATATGTTCTGACTGAATAACCTTCTGTGGAACAGCCCATTCGTAGGTCAGGGAGAGTGTCTTGCCAACCTGAGAGGTAATATGGCCTTGTCATTGAGAATGACAATGAGTTGTCGATCATTGATGATGACGACTGTGACCTATAATGAGGCTATGAGTAGTGTTGACTCAGAAAAATGGCATAGTGCCATGAAATCCGGAAAGAAATCTATGTATACGGGATACAAAAGAATGATTAGAGCAGATGGCCAGGGGGAGACCTTTAAGGCCAGGCTTTTGGCAAAAGGATTCAAACAAAGGCAATGGATTGACTTTGATGAAACTTTTACCTGTAGCCCTGTTAAAATCTGTTCGGATTTTGCTTGCGATTGCTGCATACTACGACTATGAGATCTGGCAAATAGCCAGATGGTTTTCTTTCCAAGAGAAATGAAAACCTAGTGTGTAAGCTGCTGCGAACCATATGTGGTTTAAAGCAAGCTTCTCATAGATGGAACATCCGTTTTGATGAGACAATCAAAGAGTTTGGTTTTATGAAAAACGTAGATGAACCATGTGTCTACAAAAGGGTAAGTGGGAGCGCGATAACATTTCTTGTGTTGTATTGAAATAGAGTTGACACACATAACAATATAGCAGACCCACTCACAAAGCTACTTTATAAAAGTCACTTTGATCGTCATAAAGACTAGATGGGTATTAGATACCAGAGTGATTGGCTTTAGTACAAGTGGGAGATTGAAAGGAATATGTCCTAAGTCCAATCATGTATTAGGATTTAGGAATAACTTTTTATGTAATCTGTTTTGATTTCATTGATATTAATAAAAGACTTGTTTTGTTTTTATTACGGGCTCTATCTATTTAAGTGTTTAAATAAGATATACCATAGTTTAGAGTAAAGCTTTTTATGGATTATGATGAGATCATAATAGTGAGACCTAAAAGATGATAACTCTAAACTTAAATAGTTCCTGGTCATAGGATTACTAACTGGTAATTAATAATCCGCAAAGATCGGTACATACTATGCTTGCTTTATTATGAAGGATGTCTGTTCTCATAGACATTTGTGTGGTGACACTATAGCTAGTATGTAGGTGCTTATTATAGAATAAGTTCACTGAACTTGACTCGCACAGCTGAACAACTGATGGAGTTCACTCACGTGTCAGCAGTTGTTCACATAGTGATAGTTGTACAAGTATCCTTAGACTTGAGGTCATCATAGTCATCTTGTGTACACTGAACTATGCTTTGGTTTAGTTCTTAGTCTCCAGGGATAATTATTAGGGCTCTACTGGGTATAGGAATTTGTACACGAAGATATGATCAATAAAGGATCTACCCCTTCCAGTGAAGGAAGCGAATGTTCAAGGCTGATCCACTTATGCTAGTTCAGGAATCTCTGGCCAGAGTGAATGAAATTAGAAAGGAGTTTCTAATTTGCATAGAACTAAGCATAGTAAATGGTAAGAAAGTGATTAAATTAGATAGGCTTGACACAAGATCCATGCCTTGTATTTAATCAGGAAATTGTAGGGTAGAAGGAGTTTATTGTACGGTAACTATTCACTGAATAGGTTCTTGGTATTCTAAGCAGTGAATTCGTATTATCCGGATAGTCGCGATATGCTGAGAAGTATCCCTCGCGATGTAGAATAAATATGATTAATTAATTAATCATATTTAATAAATTAGAGAATTTATATAAATAATGATAAAATAGTTTTATTATTATTTATTTCTACTACCGGCTTAATATTGAACCTACAGGGTCACACCATAAAAAGAAAATGATTTAATGGTGGAGGAATTAATTAATAATGGCTAATAATTATTTATTTATGAAATAAATAATTAATTGGCAAATTTAATAATTGATTAAATGAGATTTAATTGATTATAAACTAATTAAGAAAAGTTCTTAATATTATTTATTAAGAATTTAATTTTTGGAAATTAAATCAAGAGAGAGAATTATTTCTAAAGTGTTTAGAAAAAGGATTAATAATTAAAAGGTGTTTTAATTATTAATGAGAATAATAAATGGGTTAATAATAATAATATTTTATGGGAAAATTTCAGCTGAAAATTGTGCCTATAAATATACTATTATAAACCTTATTCTAATTCTAACCCGAACCCAAAAGTTTTTAGAAAACCTAATTCTCTCCACCTCTGCCTCCTCCTTAACGTCGTTTTCTTAGTGGATACCGGTGGAGTGCTTCACGTTTGAGGAGCAGCTGCTAAGGATCTCCGATCGTTGCTTTTGGATCGCTATTAAAGGTTAGTAATCGATTCATATATTTTAATCACCATTTATATGCTTTTATTTGGATTTTATATGTGTAAAAAGTGTTTTACCATGCCTCCGCTACGATTAAAATCCAACAGTTAATAGGCTTCCTCATTCCATTTGCATACATCTCGACGCATGTGACCAGTTGTCACTGTCAACTGATGTTTGAATTCTTTATCCGTTGGGTACATGATCATCCGTCGACTTTATGATCATCCGTTGATGGCTTCATTGATCGTCCATCGACTGCTATATTTAACATCCGTTGATAGCCATTTGATCATCCATCGATGGCTTTGTTAATCATCCGTCGGTAGCTATTTTGGCACTTGACTTCATTTCACTTATGCAGAATTACAAGACATCATTTATGTACAGTTAATTAACCTATTCTGCATATCTAGTTAAAGTCAACATAACTTATATGCTATTACAGAATCTATACAAAGGTGTATGCAGAAATGTGCTACAGACTCATTATTACATAAGTTACTCACTCGATGGATAATAAGTCATCATCCGTCGGGACTATAATGAGTTATCCGTCGGGACTATAATTCTTATCCGTCGAGTGCTACATTATTTCACTAAGTAAAATCTACTTAGGTGTTTTGTTTATGAAATCATCAAGTACACAACATATGCACAACAATCTCCCCCAATTTATGTCTACTGGAATTGTAGCCATAAATTAAGAGATACTTGATGATAACAAAACATCCTAAACATACAACTTTAAAGAAAAGTAGATAATACTGAAAGTGCTTCAATTAATCAAAATGTACAAAGTTTGGCTCACAGTCATTTTCAAGATGCTCCTCTAGCCTGAGCAGATTTATCTAGTTCCTTGAAGGTCTGGATCTTCTTCCAAGCTTTCTATTATTTTCATCAATCTGGTTTTGGAGCTGCCTGTGGAATTCCATTTCATCAGATTCTGAGAGATTTAGCTTTTCTTGCATTTCCAAGAGAGTCTCATTGCTGGAGATACTCAGTTGGTCTTCTAATCTGAAGAATCTTCTCACACCTTTGTCATCCATGATCTCCATCAGCCAGTAGGGCCTTAGATGCACTCTTCTCCCTATGTGGGGGATGATAAGAGTCTTTGGGAGTGCATTTTTAGCTCTAACACTCCTTAGTTCTTCAATCTTCTTCAATACTAGCCTTCTTGCAGTGACATTGAACCCAAAGTTCTTCTTGAAGGATGAATAAACTTTAATCAATACAGCTTGGCTCTCTTGAAGAATCCTGTGAAGTGGTCACTGAATTTCCTTTCCTCCTTTGTACTTGAACACTAACCTTTCAGATAGGTTTCTGTATGTATCAATTCCCCTCACTTCATCTAGTTCATCCAGATAGAGGTTTAGATCATAAAATTCTTTGATGTCACACAAGTAGAAGTAGTCTCCCTTATTGACTTTGGGCTGAGTTTTGACTACAGATTTGGATTTGAGGGGTGACAATTTCATTTTCTTGACTGCCCTTGACTTTGTCCTTTTTGACTTGCTAAGGATTGGTAGACTGAAGTCAGGAATTGATATGTTATCCCATTCTATTGGCTCATCCTTGGGCACAATAGGTTCACCATGAATATTCCTGTAGGGATCCACCACCCTTATATCTTCAAATACCACAGAGGGCTTTGATGCTTGAGTTGTAGCTGGTGTGGGTTCCTTAGGAAATTGATCTTCCAATTTCTTGTCAACAATATCCAGTTTCCTTTTTGTTCTTTTAGCCAATTCTTTCTTCCTTGGAGATTTCTTCTGTTCTTCAACTTGCTCCTTTGATTCAGTAGCTTCAGATGGTTGAGAGGGAATTTGTTGGGATGAACTCACAGCCTATAACTTGGCTAAGATAACAATCCGCTCTTTCTTTTGTTTAGCCTTCTTTGCATCTAGAGCAGCTTGCCTCTTTTCCTGCTTCAATCTGGCTCTTTCTTCTCTCTTTTCTTGAGCAAATTGAGGATGTCCAGCTACCACACAAATCTCCTTCCCATTTCTGAATATCTTAGCAATCCTCTTTTTAGAAGCTGAATCAGTTGGATCTTTGTAGAAAACAATTGATCTTGACATAAGTTTCTTCTCATCAGGCTTGGGTGTCTCATACACACAGTATCCAAGGGGTTCTTCAAGGATGATTTTGAATAGTTTGCCCTTAGTTTAAGAATCATTTCAGCCTTTGAAGACTTGATGCAGGAAGATTGTCCTCTTTCCAGATAGTTCATGCTCATCTCATTCACACTTATTTGCTTGACTTGAGAGTGATGGATGGCTGACTTAACTGGCTCCTTGACAAGTTGGAACTTCTTCTGTATCTACTCATCAATCTTCTCCCAGTTGATCAAACTCAACTTTTCTTTCTCAGCAACTTTCAAGTTTGCTGCTGTTGCTTGAATCAGATCTATACCATCTGCAACTGGTGGCTTTGAGATAGTAATTGATGGCACAATTACCTTAGTGATTTGTATTTGAAGCTTCTCCCCCTCACTTGGTCCTTTCTCCCCCTTTTTGTTATCATCAAGTTGAGGAGTCAGGCCTTGTGCTTTAGCCAGTTGTATTAGAAGATTGGTCTGAGACTGTTGATTTTGAAGAATGGTGGCCACAGAATTTTCAATAACTTGAACTCTGTCTTCCAACTTGGCCATCTTCTTTTCAGCATCTGATTCTCTTCTCAGTCTCAGTAATAGATCCTGCATGGTACCATATGACATGACTGAATCCAGCTTCTCAGAATTGTAGGTCTTCAAGTCAGCTATATCCTTTTTGAGTTCATCTACACTCAGATTATGTCTTAACTACTGTAGCTTCATGAGATGTAGAGAATCTAGGTGAGCTTGAAGAATAGCCTTGGTACCAGCATTTGAGCTCTTCTGAATGGCCTTTTGGATAGACATGATTTGTTTGACCAAGGAGACATTAAATTATCCTGGTGTAGACTCCTTTGTCAAGGCCCATTCAGGTAAATCTGGAATAGAACTTGGGCGTTCATCTCCCCCTAAGTTCATGCTTCCATCAAATGAGATAGAGTCATCATCATTAGAATTTACTCCAAATTCTTCAGATGGCTCACCAGCTGTAGGAGGCATTAAATTGACAGCAGCTTTATTCCTTTGTAGAGATTCTGAAGTATGCACCAGATTCAAAGTCTTTTCTGCCTCCCCATTGCCCTGAGCAGCCAACAGTTGATAGGCTGACACAGGATGAGTAAAAGTGTCAGCATCCAAGGAAATGTTATCAATTATAGATTTGTAATATTGCTGAAATTGTCTTTCCTTTTCAGCATCATCCACAATCATTGACTCATGAGCAATGGCTGGATCCACCCTTATACCCTCTGTACCTGCTTTTCTCTCATGTTCTCTCTTTTGTTGCATCAGGGTCTCACCCTGGCTCCCCACCCTCACACCCTCACCTTCACTTACTAAGGTGGGACTCCTCTCACTCCCTTTTGTCAATCCTGAATAAATGGATTGCTGATTTTCACTCATTTCCTCTCCTTTTGCCTGGGAGCAACCCAGCCTCTCACTCAAGATACTCTCCTCTCTCAGTCCTAAGAGTGACTGTACAACCACTAAATCTTCTGCACTTGAAATAATTGAAGTTTGAAGTTGTGCAGAGATACTCGACGGATGAGTGATATCCATCGAGTGAGTGGTAATGCTATCCGACGGATAATTGCTGTTAGGCTTATCCGTCGGGATACAATCACTACTCGACGGATGAGCAATATCCGTCGAGAGAATAGAAATGAATGAGTTGGGAAGAGAAACTATTGTTGACTCTGTGCTGATTGAAGATATTTGGGGCACAGATGTCACAATAGTTTCTGAAAGAATTGGCAAGTGAGCTAACAAATCATCTAAAAGATGATGCTCACTTGAACTAGATTTTGGCTTCCCTAACAAAGTTAAAGAAGGGGAATCAGGAATTGATGTGTGTATCATATCCACATTTAGAGAGTTTGTTGGTGAGTATGGTGTATGAGGTGCTTCTATAACTAGAGATTTTGGCTGTGACTCCACATTTATTGGAGCCACATCAAACTGAATTTGAGAGAGTGCAGGGACTGTGTCTTTAGCACCAGTTTGCACTGTGTGTGCGCCCTGTGCATCCCCAGAGGTTTTAGATTTCTTCTTTCTTGTGTAAGTTTGGGGTGAGCTTGTGTCCCTAACCCTTTTGGTCTGTTCTCTTGGCTGAGAGCTTTGTTCAATAACCACATCCTTTTGGGAGGATGCAGTTAGAAGTGAGCTTTTATCCTTTTTAAGCACTACAGTTTGTTGGGAAACTGCAGTGTGGCTAGGCTGGGATTCACTCAACTCTCCAACCTTATTCTTGGGGTTTCTTTGATGTTCACCCCTTCCCTCACCTAACTTACCCTCCTTCACACTCCCCTCTTTGGCTTTGGTGGATTTTTCAACTGGTATCTTTTGAGAGATACCAGAGGGGGTTTTCTATGATTTGGATTTGGAAATAGTAGTAGGTTTGGCAGCTTTGGTAGGCAACTGTTTGGTCATTGGTTCAGTTGTCATAGCTACTCCTGAATTCAAAGAAATAGTGGAGGTTGGTATAGTTGTAGGGATGGATGAACTTACCTCACTTACCTAAGGTGCATGCATTACAGGAAAGTAGAAAATTGGCACATCCTTGTGATGGTTGGCCCTGTTCAGATCTGCAATGATCCTCCTCTCTTGAACCCAACAATCCAGTTTGTTGTTAGGGTTCTCAAGAACTATTTCTTCACAGAGGTGGTTAGCCAATAACATAAAAAATCTGGCATAATAAACATTCTTCCCTCTTTTATTTAGCTCTCCTAATTTGTATCCTAACTCAAACATGATAAGGTCACTGAAGTTGTAAAACTTATTTATAACTAGCATGTATAGCATGTTAAGCATGGAAATATTCACCGAATCAAAATTACTGATTTTTCCAGAGAAAACCTTAGTAACTACATCACACATGAGACTCCACTCCTTCCTAAGACCCATTCTCCTAATATCACTCAGTTTAGAAGTAGGAAGTGCATAATGCATGGAATTAAGCATATTGATAATATCAGTGTCATTATGTGGTGAAGTCACATTGTTATCAGGAATTTTGAAACATGCTTTTATCACATCACCGTTGATACAGAATTCTTTACCTTTGATGGTTAGAGTGATGGTCTTGTCAGTAGAGTTGTAGATAGCAGTGGTCCACATCTCTTCAACAACTTCACAGAAGATTGTGGGTGATTCCAGCATGGCATAATTGAGCTTGCAATTCTTCACAAAGTCCATCATCTTGTGGTAGTCCTCTGATTGCTGAATACCCTTATTGACCAATGCAGTGAAATTGTTCTTCTCATAAATGAATCCAGTTTGAGACATAATCTTTAGTACAGGTGCCATTGTTAGAGAATGAGAGCTTAAAGAGAAGGAGAATAATTGCTTGAGAGAGAATGAAATTAGAGCAGTTGAATTTGAGAATGATAAAAGAAAATAATTGCAATGAAATAAGCTTTTATACTATCTAAAAAAAATTGATAAAAATAATAAAGTAAAGTAAATTAACCAATAGAAATTGCCTAAAATAGTCGTTTAAAAATAAACTGTAAAAATTCCACCTATTATCCATCGTGTAATGCTTACAAACTGTAAGTATACTTGATGGATAATGCATAGGGAATTAACGGCTCAGATTAAGACAATTCGACGGATGAGGATAAACTGTTATCCGTCGAGACATAAGATATTCCAGAAAAGTAATTGATTTTTATTTTGCAAATAGTGGGTCGACGGATGATCAAACTCGATGGATAAGGGTCATCCGTCGAGATGTAAATTTTGACTTAGCCAAAAATTTCATCCAGAATTGAAAAATCAATTAACTTTCTGGCTGCATTTCAACTTGCAAAATAACTCAGATAGATTTAAGAGTAATTAAGCATACCTAACTCACTTACCAACCTTGAAAAGGTGGATTCATCCAGTGGCTTGGTAAAGATATCTGCAAGTTGCTTCTCACTTGGAACAAAATGTAGTTCTACAATACCATTCATTACATGTTCCCTTATGAAATGGTACTTGATATCTATGTGCTTTGTCCTTGAATATTGCACTGGATTTTCAGTGATGGCAATTGCACTTGTGTTATCACAGAAAATAGGAATTCTCTCAACTTGCAAACCATAGTCTAGCAATTGATTTTTCATCCATAAAATCTGTGCACAGCAACTACCAGCAGCAATATATTCAGCTTCAGCTGTAGAAGTAGAAACTGAATTTTGCTTTTTACTGAACTAGGACACAAACTTGTTTCCTAGAAATTAACAGGTTCCTGTTGTACTCTTTCTATCAATTCTACAACCTGCATAATCTGCATCTGAATAACCAGTTAGATCAAAACCAGAATCTCTAGGGTACCAAATGCCAAGGTTTGGTGTTCCCTTGAGATATCTGAAAATTCTATTAATAGCTATCAAGCGAGATTCTCTAGGATGAGCCTGAAATCTAGCACATAAACAAGTAGCAAACATTATATCTGGCCTACTAGCTGTTAAGTACAGAAGTGAGCCAACCATACCTCTAAAACTTGAAGTATCCACAGACTTTTCAGTAGTGTTTAATTCAAGCTTAGTTGCAGTAGCCATGGGAGTTTTTGCAGATGTGAAATCCATTAGATCAAACTTCTTTAAAAGATCAAAAATATATTTAGTTTGACTAATGAATATTCCATCACTAACTTGCTTAACTTGTAAACCAAGAAAGTAAGTTAGTTCTCCCATCATGCTCATTTCATACTTACTTTGCATCAAATTGGCAAACTCTTTGCAAAGTTTCTCATCTGTAGAGCCAAAAATAATATCATCTACATAAATTTGAACAAGTATACTAGAGCCATTAACATTTCTGAAAAATAAAGTTTTATCTACAGTACCTCTTGTGAAGTGATTTTCCAAAAGGAACTTTGATAAAGTGTCATACCAGGCTCTAGGTGCTTGCTTCAGTCCATAAAGTGCTTTCAGAAGATAATAGACATATTCTGGAAAATTTGGATCTTCAAAACCAGGAGGTTGACTGACATAAACTTCTTCCTCCAAATCTCCATTCAGAAAGGCATTTTTGACATCCATTTGATAGACCTTGAAATTGGCATGGGCTGCATAGGCTAAGAAGATTCTGATGGCTTCAAGTCTTGCAACAGGAGCAAATGTTTCATCAAAATCAATTCCTTCTTATTGACAATAGCCCTTAGCAACCAATCTAGCTTTATTCCTGACTACTATGTCATTTTCATCCATCTTATTTCTGAATACCCACTTAGTGTCTATTGGATTCTTTCCTTTAGGCTTGGGTACCAGCTTCCATACAATATTCCTTTCAAATTGGTTTAGCTCCTCCTGCATAGCTAAAATCCAATCAGGATCCAACAAAGCTTCTTCGACCTTCTTTGGTTCTTCCTTGGAAAGAAAGCTGCTGTATAGACATTCTTCCTAAGTTGCTCTTCTTGTTTGAACTCTAGAAGAAACATCACCAATAATAAGCTCAAAGGGGTGATCTTTTGTCCATTTCCTTTGTTGAGGAAGATTAGCTCTAGATGAAGAGACCTCATAGTTGTCTTGATGTGTGATTGAGTTTTAATTGCTAGAAACTCCCCCTGAGTTTGTGGATCTTTGATTTGAGAAAGGGGAACTTTCTATAGGTGATCTGTCTAGACCTCCTGCTCCTTTTGATAACCCGACGGATGGTGAATTTTGAGTACCGACGGATGAGGCAGGTTGTCTCCCGACGGATGAAGCATTATGCAACTTGACAGATGTTGAGTTTTGTGCTTCATTGGTAGTAGATTTATCTGCATTATCCTTAGACACTGTTTCTTGATCACTTTCATCATCACTGTCATCATTAACCATCTCCACATTGTCGAATTTGAGGCTCTCATGGTAATCTCCATCTTTTTATCATCAAACACAACATGTATGGATTCCACAACAATGTTGGTTCTTAGATTGTAGACTCTATATGCTTTACCAACAGCATATCCAACAAAAATTCCTTCATCTGCTTTAGCATCAAACTCCCATTTTGATCAGTTTGATTTCTCAGAATATAGCATTTGCAGCCAAAGACATGAAGAAAGTTTAGAGTTGGTTTCTTGTTCTTGAACAATTGATAGGGAGTCATGCATCTTGCTTGATTAACCAGAGAAATGTTCTGAGTGTAGCATGCAGTATTTACAGCTTCAGCCCAGAAATATGTTGGAAGTTTAGATTCTTCAAGCATTATCCATGCAGCTTCAATAAGTGATCTGTTCTTTCTTTCCACTACTCCATTCTGTTGTGGAGTCCTTGTTGCTGAAAACTCATGCAGAATCCCATTTTCCTCACAAAATGCTCTCATGACAGAATTCTTGAACTCATTTCCATTGTCACTCCTGATTCTTCTAAGTTTGAAATCAGGATGATTGTTGACTTGCCTTATGTGTTGATGATGATTTCACCAGCCTCATCTTTAGACTTTAGGAAATATGTCCAAAAGAACTTTGAGAAGTCATCTACAATTACTAGGCAAAATCTTTTCCTTGAGATGGACAATAAAATGACTGGTCCAAACAAATCCATGTGAAGCAGTTGCAAAGGCTCTTCAATTGTTGAATCAAGTTTCTTCCTGAATGATGCTTTGATCTGCTTCCCTTTCTGGCAGGCATCATACAGTCCATCCTTTGAAAACTCCACTCGAGGAATGCCTCTTACCAGTTCTTTCTTTACCAGCTCATTCATGGTCTTGAAGTTTAAATGGGATAGCTTCTTGTGCCATAGCCAACTTTCATCCTGACTTGCTTTACTGAGAAGACATGTTACAGATTCTGCTTTAGTTGAGTTGAAATCAGCTAGGTACAAATTTCCTCTTCTCACACTAGTGAGAACCACTTTGTTGCTTCTCTTATTAGTCACAACACAGGCTTCTGAGTTAAAGGTTACTGAATTGCCTTTGTCACAAACCTGGCTGATACTCAACAGATTGTGTTTGAGACCATCCACTAAGGCAACCTCCTCAATGATGACATTGTCCTTTAAAATCAAGCCATATCACACAGTATAACCCTTGCTGTCATCTCCAAAAGTAATACTTGGGCCAGCTCTCTCCTTAAACTCTGTGAGCAGGGTAGAATCACCAGTCATGTGTCTTGAACAACCACTATCCAAGTACCAAAGATTCTTTTTGTTTCCCTACACACATCAAAATCAAATCAAGTTGATTTTGGTACCCAAGTTTCCTTGGGTCCTGCCTTGTTAGCTTTCTTTTTCTGTTTCTTAGGCCTTATCTCATTTGACTTAGGAATTTTAGATTCATCCTTAGTCATTTGGATTGGACCTTTGAAACCATTCATTGCAACAAAATTATTATGCATATTATGACTAACAGGAAATGGCATGCTTGGTGTAAACATGTTATTCCAGTAAGTCATGCTAAATGGCATTTGTGACATACTATATGCAGCATAATAAGGATTAGGTGCAAATGGCATATTAGCAAACTGTGCATTCGTGTTCTGTGTAGGCATAGCATTAACAGGCATGGGAGGCATGGCATTCATGTTAGGAAATTGAGATTGAACAGACATGGGAGTAGGCATGGTAGATTTGCAATTAACAGATAAATGATTTACACTACCACACTTGACACGGATTTTTCTAGGAGCATATTTATCAGGTGTGTAGTTATTGTGTTTGTTAATCCCTACTTTACCATTCCTATTGTTTTTCCTTCTAGTCTCTGTTTTTACCTCAATTTTCTCAAGTCTATCACTTAACTGTTTGATAGTCATGTGACAAACATTAGCCTTTTTTCCTTTCTTAACTTGACTTGACTCTCCTGAAATAAAGTTCTTGGAAACAGACCCATACTTCTCATTCAGCTTAACTAGTTTGGCCTTGCTAATGGGCTTGCTCACAGCCGACGGATGAGGATTTTCATCATTCAACGAATAACACTTTTTGTTATCCGACGGATAGTCCTCATCATCCGTCGAGTCTACATCTGTTAGCAGTCCATCTACCAAATTAGGTTCTAGTTTCTCTTTGTTCTTTTTCCAGGCTTCATCACAGAAGGACTCGATTCCTTGAACTTTGGTGATTTGAGCATGGACATCTCTGGATGTTTTCCAAGCTTTAATCACCTCTTGTTCACGCTCAAGCTGCTTCTTTAAAATTTCTTCCTTTTTCAAGGACTCAGTTAATTCCTCCTTAGCAATCTTACACTCAATTCTTAATTTCTCAAAATCAATAAACTGAGACTCAAGCACATTATTCCTCTCACTTAAAAACAGATTGTTTTCTTTGATTTTAGCATTTTCTTTAGTAAGAGACTTAAGTGTAACACGTAAATGATATAATTCTGTAGACATGTCATTTATGGCATCATTACACTCAGCTTTAGATAAGTGTGCAAGGTTTGTAGTAATTACCTGATTGTTTGAGGAACTTGTCTCTATCTCATCAGACTTGGCTATTAGGGCTAGATTGACATAGCTGACATCTTCATCTTCATCCAGACCATCTGCTGCCCAGTCATTTTCTTGTGTAATAAAAGCCCTTTCCTTTTGTTTGAGTAGATCAAAGTATTTTTGCTTATAATCCACAGACTCAAACTTTTTCTTACTGGAATCTGACTTTCTACACTCATTGGCAAAATGCCCTGCCAAGCCACATTTGAAACATTTGAATTTTGACTTATCCACCATGTTTCTATTTGGCTTGGCTGCTCCAAAGTTCTTCTTGAACTTGAGCTTGGAAAATCTCCTGGAAAGAAATGCTAGGTGTTCATCAATGTCCTCCATGTCATCTTGGCTCAATGAATCTTCACTTTCTACTGTAATCCCCTTGCCCTTATTCTCACAAACCTTTGAAGTTGATTCAACAGCTTCCATCTTCACTTCCTTCTCCTTTTCCAAATCAGCAACTAGTGTAATGGATCCTCCTTTCTTCTTTCCTCTCTCCATCCTTTCATCCTGCTCTATTTCAAGCTCATAGGTTTTCAGGATGCCATACAGTCTCTCCAAAGTAAACTCCTTATAATCTTGTGAGTTTCTTAATGAGACTGTCATTGGTTTCCATTCCTTTGGAAGAGATCTAAGGAATTTCAGATTAGAGTCTTTAGTATGATAGACTCTTCCATGCAACTTAAGAGCATTTAGTAGTTTTTGAAACCTACTAAAAATATCAGTGAGAGACTCACTTTCCTCATTGTGAAAATGCTCAGATTGCCGAATCAAGAGCTGCATCTTATTTTCTCTAACTTGCTCAGTGCCATCACAGATTATCTGTATAGTATCCTAGACTTCCTTGGCAGTTTTGCAGTTGATAATATTGTCAAACATGTCTGCATCAACTCCATTAAACAGAATATTCATGGCCTTTTTATCCTTCATGACTTGTTCAATGTCAGGATCAGACCATTCATGCCTTGGCTTGGGAACTGATGGCTCGTTTCCTGTTGCAGCTCTCATTGGAACATGAGGGCCTCTTTCTATGCAGTCCACATAGGCATCATCTTGATAAAGCATATGAAGATGCATCTTTACCTTCCAATGATGGTAATTATCTTTATCTAGAAAAGGAATCTTAGCTCCAACATCCTTCTTGTTCATCTTGTTGAATTGTTTTGATCTTTAAACTCTTTGTAGATTAAGAGCTTGCTCTAATACCAATTGTTAGTCCCTTAACAATATAGCAAGAATTACAGAAGGGGGGTTGAATGGAATTCTTGAACCTTTTTCTTAAAATAAAAATGTTCAAACTCGAATACAAATATAAGTGTTTTGATTAGCACAATGCGGAATAAAAACTTAATTGTATCAAAACTTAAGTAATTAAAAACAAGAGTCTTTAAAAACTTTCTGGTGGATATAAACAATTCCACCAGAGATATATATTATATCGAGAGAACTCTGTGTGCAAGAATGCTCACAGCTGCTTACAAATTTGAACTACTGAGAATACAGAGAAATGCTAATAATTCTGCTTACAAATGTTTCTCACTTTTTGTATCTCAAATCCTTGTTTCTATTTGCTACTTTCTTGGTTTATATATTACCAAGATTACAAAGTTAAAAGATAGAATCATCATAAAAACTATCAGTTTTTATGCTTTGCTACTTTCTTCTCTATTACCCCGTTAATAGGCTTCCTCATTCCATTTGCATACATCTCGACGCATGTGACCAGTTGTCACTGTCAACTGATGTTTGAATTCTTTATCCGTTGGGTACATGATCATCCGTCGACTTTATGATCATCCGTTGATGGCTTCATTGATCGTCCGTCGACTGCTATATTAAACATCCGTTGATAGCCATTTGATCATCCGTCGATGGCTTTGTTAATCATCCGTCGGTAGCTATTTTGGCTCTTGACTTCATTTCACTTATACAGAATTACAAGACATCATTTATGTACAATTAATCAACCTATTCTGCACATCTAGTTAAAGTCAACATGACTTATATGCTACTACAGAATCTATACAAAGGTGTATGCAGAAATGTGCTACAGACTCATTATTACATAAGCTACTCACTCGATGGATAATAAGTCATCATCCGTCGGGACTATAATGAGTTATCCGTCGGGACTATAATTCTTATCCGTCGAGTGCTACATTATTTCACTAAGTAAAATCTACTTAGGTATTTTGTTTATGAAATCATCAAGTACACAACATATGCACAACAATGGTCCTTTCACTTTGCCCATCCGTTTGGGGATGGAAAGCGGTACTCATGTTTAATTTGGTCCCCGCACATTCTTGAAAGCTCCTCTAAAATCTGGAGTTGAACCTGGGGTCTCGGTCTGAGACAATGGACGCTGGGACTCCATGTCGCGTCACTATTTCCTTAAGGTAAATGTCCACCATTCTATCGACCGTGTATCTCTCATTGATAGGAATGAAATGAGCTGACTTTGTCAGTCGGTCTATAATTACCCATATGGCATCATGATTGGCTTTCGTCCTTGGTAAGCCGACAACAAAATCTATGGCTATCTGTTCCCATTTCCATTCGGGAATCTCCAGGGGTCGTAAAAGCCCACTGGGTCTTTGGTGCTCTGCCTTTACTCTTTGGCAAGTCAAACATTTGCTTACCCATTCTACTACGTCCCTCTTCATGTTGGGCCACCAGTAATACTCCTTCAAATCCCTATACATCTTGGTGCTTCCCGGGTGAATGGAATACCTTGAACTATGGCTTTCATCCAAAATCTCAGTTTTAAGCTCTTGAACATTCGGAACCCAAATCCGGTAGGAATACCTCATTATCCCTTTATCATCTCTCTCAGTATGGATCTCTTCTCCAGTCATTGACTCTCTGCCTTCATTCATTACTTTCTCTTGGCACAATCTAATCTTTTCCAATAACTCTGGCTGCATTGAGATCTCAAACAGCTTTTCAGTTCCGGCTCCGGTTACCTTTACTTCTATTTCCATTCTCTCAAAATCCCTTATCAATACCTCCGAAGTCATTATCATTTTGAGTCTTTCCTTCCTGTTAAGGGCGTCAGCCACCAAATTTGTAACGCCCCCAAATCCGGGGTCAGAGGATTTGGTCGTCACTATAAAACTTCAATCCAAATTAACCTGTTAAATCAATAAATAAATGCCAGCGGAAGATATTTAGCACAAATGACCCCAAACTAATCCAAGATCTTTTAAGGTTACAGTTCTAGAAACAAGAAATCCAAATTCCATCAATAAATTTTTCTCTTTCTTTTAAAACTCTTTTCAACAAATCTCAATCTCAAAATTAAACCCACTAGTATAACTTCGAAATGAAGTATACTAGGCCCAAATAAAATACACAACTATAATATAATATAATATAAACAACTTTATACAATAAAACTTACACTAGTCCGCAAACCCTGGACCAACCACCTTCCCAAAAGCTTCTTCTTTGCTTCCTCGAATTATGCAGCTAAACAGCGCAAGCTAATCCTCACTGGAGGTTAAATTTAAAAACAGGCAAGTATGAGCGAAAGAAATGCTCAGCAAGATCATTATGACATATATAGGGTCTTTTTGATATAAAACCGACATCTGCATTAGAGCAGAACATTTAAAATCATAATTGTTGAATCATAAATTTTAGTTGAGGAATCCTAGATTTAATTCCTTAATTGTATTCAAAACCAATTTGATATTTTTGAGCGAGATGCTTCAGCAATACTTTGAATCTTGACGAGAATAAAACTCGTAAAACAGTGTTTACGGAAATATCGTAAACCACAATAACATGAAACAATGATTATGGATTGAATCATAAACTTTATTCAAAACCGAACTCTTCAAATTAATATTTATTTTGTTGTCATATCAAATTAGATATCAATACGAACTTTGATGCTCACAACATTCCATACTGAAGTCAACATCATTCATCTATATTAATACCACCTTTGATATTTAACAACAACGTAAGTATCAGTATAAATCAAAATCTGAATCAAAACCGCACTTTAGCATTATTCCAAAACAGAAACAGTTGATAAATCATTCCTTATAAGATTATCAAAAGCAATATAATAATATCGATTGAAACCAAATTATGCACTATGCTGTTCCTGATGATCAGTCATGAAACAACACCGGTATCCCGCAGCCATACCGTTAATATAGGTACTACCCGTATCCCGAAGACATACGGTACCTATAGGGCGCCAGAAAAGGCATAACAAGCCTTGTAAGATATTACACTTCCATATTACACTTCTGTATAATAGCTCACGCTGGACCGGTGCTTCGGCCTCTTACGCAATCAGTAACCATTCAATCTCAAAACCTTTTATTGAAAAGGGGTCATAATACTCGACACCCGAAATAATTTTATTCCCTCATTCACTTGGGCAGGAATACTTGCAATAAAATCATTTTTCTCAAAACCCAAAACATTTGTAAATCTATTCTGAACATAGAATAGCAGAAGAGTAATTGCATAAATAGAATTATTTAATTCAGCGATATGTAAAACATTTATCTATCTTGAACTGAATAGGGAAAGAAATACTTGCATGATAAGATTCAAAATAAATATCACTTGAATAATAAGTGATGATAGAAATACTTGCATAATATGATTCGAAATAAACGTCACTTGAACGATAAGTGAAGTCAGGGGTACTTGCCTTTGGGTTTTTAGCAGTTAGTCACACTCGCAAACACGCATCTATTCTGACATTCTGTCTTAAAGTATCACCGTCTTTCTTTTCAACACTTCACCGATATGCTGCTCCTGCGATTGCTAGAAGCCAGATATCCAATACCATTCCATCTCATTCTTTATCCAATGTCTTGTCCTGATCAACTCGAAAAATCCGCATCTATAATTAAAATATAGAACTTTAATCGCCCAAACGATAATCACTCAACGAACTGCGTGTCAAAAGCCTATCGTCTACCCATACGATAGCCCACACATAAAGAAGATAGTCAAACACAAGACTCTTGACCCACGTACACACATAATTCACATAGCACATAAGCACATAACTCATGTATCATATAATTCATATAACACAGGACTCAGTTCATCAGAAGGGTCGACTCGGTACGTTTAAAACTGAAATCAGGTCAAAAATAGGATTTATCGATGAATTAACGACTCAGAATCATTCGTAAAATAAGCGACCTTTCGAAACAAAAGGATTTGGGTCTCGAAAGTATTCTTATTGAAAGCGGAATATTTTTCTGAGTCTGTACGCGTTCGTTTCGTATTAAACGGACGAACGGTTTATTTATAAAATATCTTGTCCCAACAACACGTAATTAGGTTTCGTAAAATTACATATCCTCGTTCGACGTCTCCGATAATTATAGGTTACATTCCCGTATATTCGAAATTAATTTCCCGAAAATCGGGCAGCGTCTCCTTTGTTTATCGGCCTACCCGTCGAACATCCCGACGTCAAAACATAACAACACAATCAATCGCAATCCCAAAATTCAACCACCAACTTCAGTATCAACGCCAATTCGCCATTTCACCAATACCAACTAAATACCAGTATTAATCGTTATCATCCGTATTTTTATGTTTTACTCTGTATTTTACTATTTTATTCGTCATTTGTATTTTTAAATCGTATTTTGTGTTTTAAATCGTAGGACTCAGATCGAATCATCATAGTCCACCGTCAACTCATCGAGAATCACTGTTGACGGCGGCAAAATTCGTTGGTGCCCGATTATTTCGGGTGTCCACTACGAATTTTACCGAATAAATAAAATTCCACCCGCACGAAATTATTTATTTCATGAAATTTGTAATCAAATAATCCTTACAGGATTTTATATATAAAAGAATACATAAAACTAGTCGAACAAAACCACAGGAACAAAACTATGCACGCGCCGCACAGCTGGGTCGCCTCGCCGGAAAATACCGACGACAACCACAGAAAACAGGCGGCGATGAAAATCAACACCGACCAGGCAACAATTCATTACAGAACACGCATCTATTCTACACGTATATGCATATATACATACGTTAATCAACCAAAACGGAACTGAAACCAACGTGGCCGGAAAACAAGAAGGAAGGCAGCCGGAACTTACCCGAAGTCGGGGGAAGAAATCAGGGAAAAGGAAAGAAAGAAAAAGGGAGTAAAAGAGAGAAAAACGGAAGAGATTGTAAGAAGGGAAGAAATCGAAGAAGAAGAGAGATTCCAGAGAAAACAGGGGATCGATGTTGCTGCCATTGGAGGAAAGAAATAAAGAAAATAAAAGAAATAAAACAACATGTATTAGCATGCCACGCCTCTGCCTGGTTCTCTAGGATTAAACACGTGTCCCCTTTCCCGAGTGCAAGCCCAACTTTATATCGTTTTAATCTTTTAACGATATAATTTGCAAATAAACATTAATCGGAATGATCCCAAAATAATATTTTTTTTTAAAATGTTATAAATATCCCGAATTTTAATAAAACATAAATTTTGAAATTTTAGGACAATTTTTGAAACGAAATTTATACCCGCTTTTAATAATTAAACGAATCAACGCGTGGGTGAAATTAATCCCAAAAATTTCCAAAATAATTTTAAAATTCTCGTAATATTCCAAACTTAAATAAATATGAGTTTCGTAATTTTTGAAGAATTTTGGAATTAAATACGGATTTTACAAATAAATGAAATCAGAAAATCATATAGGGCTAAATAATTGATGAAATATTGATTTCTAAATTTTATAAAATCCCAAAAATAATTATTGTAATTATAAAGTCATAAAAATAATTTTAAAGATAATTTAAATATTTTTGGAATTAAATTTCAATAAAATCACTTTTAAAGACAAAAACAAAACGATACGACTCAGTAAATAATAATACAAATAATCCTCAATCACAACTAAGTCCCACATAGTTAATATTATATACAACACATAGTAGACAGAATATCCATCCAATCCCTAATCTTACTAAACGAACTCAATTTACCGATATCAATAAAATAATCGGTTTTCAAATAAACTTTTGAAAATAATACATTTAAGTAAATATTTTCAGATATTAACAAGGATCGATATAACACTCAACAATTAGCACATTACCATTTAATAACACAACTCGTCAAATAGGAATAAAATATCCACCATTTTATTCTTTAAATCACATAAACATATTCAAATATTAATAATAATAATTCTGAAAATACGGGATATTACAATCTACCCTCCTTATAAGGATTCCGTCCTCGGAATCAGCAGAAGAAAGCACTAATTATTCTTCTAGCCAACTTTCCATTTCCAAATAACCTCAATTTCCATAATCTCAAATAAATCTTGTATTCCTTGTATAATAAAACTTTTATAGGAGCTTCACTGTGCACCACTGTTCCATTCACCTCTTTTGACCAATTCCTCAATAGAATCGCTTTACTAATTGTGATAAAGAAGAATAGAGAGAAAGATAGAGGGAACAAAAGAAAGAGAGAGATAGAGAAATAAAGAAACAGAATGACTTCGCTATATACCCCTGATATTTTAATCGCATTGCAATCCACTGTTGCTCTTGATAATCCCATCACATAACCCTCCTTTGACTTGACCAGGAAAACTCAACTTAACTTGATTAGCATACCTTCGAATGTTTGAGATGATAAAATCATGGAATTTCAAAAAGAAAATAATTTAATATCATAACGGAACCAAAATCTGAATTTGAGAAAAAGTATTGTTGAAATAAAAGAATAACTGAGAGATCAATATGATCAAATGAACTTGGTATTGCGTGCCCAAATTAAGACACTACTAAAGGTTATTAATCTTCATGTATTCACAATACACACAAGTGATGGCGTCCCATCCGACTCCTATCACACAGACATGTATACCTTGTGTCCCCTATAGTTAGGGTTGTTCATCTCAGTCAGAATAAAAATATCAAAGAATTCAAAATCAAATGAATAAAACTGAAAAGATTTCAAAGCTGATATTTCTGAAGGAAATGAAATCCAGAGAACAAAAATTCTGACACCAAATGAGCAAGTGGTGTCACATTACCAAGAAACTATCCACCAAATAAGAAAAGTGGAAGTTAAATTATCATAACTTGGCAGAGCTATCAAAACCTGAAAAATAGGCTTCATGACAACCTCTGGCACATTTAAAATACAGATATGATTGAAAATGAGTGTTAGGGAATATATCTTCTAACAATTACTTCTTTTTGAGAGATGTCAAAAGGAATTTTAGAAAGAGAAGGTATTGCCAAAGTCTTAATATTTATCTTCAATTTGAACTCTCCAGTTGAATCGTCACCCACTTCTAGACACTTCTTCACGTTCCAAGGATATCGATAATCTCCATCGTCGTCGAAACGTAGTAGCCTCATAAAATTTTACCAAAGAAGTTTGCAGCTTCCCGGAGTTCCATCCAGCTCAACACAACCATCTCAAACGAATCTGCCTATCTTAACTTACTCGTTGGTACTATATCCAATAGTCCAACAGGAACTCGATATGAGCTCAAACATCCTCACATAGCTATACACACTCCTACACACTCTCGTTTCTAGTTTACTATAACCTCTGCTCTGATACCAACCTGTAACGCCCCCAAATCCGGGGTCAGAGGATTTGGTCGTCACTATAAAACTTCAATCCAAATTAACCTGTTAAATCAATAAATAAATGCCAGCGGAAGATATTTAGCACAAATGACCCCAAACTAATCCAAGATCTTTTAAGGTTACAGTTCTAGAAACAAGAAATCCAAATTCCATCAATAAATTTTTCTCTTTCTTTTAAAACTCTTTTCAACAAATCTCAATCTCAAAATTAAACCCACTAGTATAACTTCGAAATGAAGTATACTAGGCCCAAATAAAATACACAACTATAATATAATATAATATAAACAACTTTATACAATAAAACTTACACTAGTCCGCAAACCCTGGACCAACCACCTTCCCAAAAGCTTCTTCTTTGCTTCCTCGAATTATACAGCTAAACAGCGCAAGCTAATCCTCACTGGAGGTTAAATTTAAAAACAGGCAAGTATGAGTGAAAGAAATGCTCAGCAAGATCATTATGACATATATAGGGTCTTTTTGATATAAAACCGACATCTGCATTAGAGCAGAACATTTAAAATCATAATTGTTGAATCATAAATTTTAGTTGAGGAATCCTAGATTTAATTCCTTAATTGTATTCAAAACCAATTTGATATTTTTGAGCGAGATGCTTCAGCAATACTTTGAATCTTGACGAGAATAAAACTCGTAAAACAGTGTTTACGGAAATATCGTAAACCACAATAACATGAAATAATGATTATGGATTGAATCATAAACTTTATTCAAAACCGAACTCTTCAAATTAATATTTATTTTGTTGTCATATCAAATTAGATATCAATACGAACTTTGATGCTCGCAATATTCCATACTGAAGTCAACATTATTCATCTATATTAATACCACCTTTGATATTTAACAACAACGTAAGTATCAGTATAAATCAAAATCTGAATCAAAACCGCACTTTACCATTATTCCAAAACAGAAACAGTTGATAAATCATTCCTTATAAGATTATCAAAAGCAATATAATAATATCGATTGGAACCAAATTATGCACTATGCTGTTCCTGATGATCAGTCATGACACAACACCGGTATCCCGCAGCCATACCGTTAATATAGGTACTACCCGTATCCCGAAGACATACGGTACCTATAGGGCGCCAGAAAAGGCATAACAAGCCTTGTAAGATATTACACTTCCATATTACACTTCTGTATAATAGCTCACGCTGGACCGGTGCTTCGGCCTCTTACGCAATCAGTAACCATTCAATCTCAAAACCTTTTATTGAAAAGGGGTCATAATACTCGACACCCGAAATAATTTTATTCCCTCATTCACTTGGGCAGGAATACTTGCAATAAAATCATTTTTCTCAAAACCCAAAACATTTGTAAATCTATTCTGAACATAGAATAGCAGAAGAGTACTTGCATAAATAGAATTATTTAATTCAGCGATATGTAAAATATTTATCTATCTTGAACTGAATAGGGAAAGCAATACTTGCATGATAAGATTCAAAATAAATATCACTTGAACAATAAGTGATGATAGAAATACTTGCATAATATGATTCGAAATAAACGTCACTTGAACGATAAGTGAAGTCAGGGGTACTTGCCTTTGGGTTTTTAGCAGTTAGTCACACTCGCAAACACGCATCTATTCTGACATTCTGTCTTAAAGTATCACCGTCTTTCTTTTCAACACTTCACCGATATGCTGCTCCTGCGATTGCTAGAAGCCAGATATCCAATACCATTCCATCTCATTCTTTATCCAATGTCTTGTCCTGATCAACTCGAAAAATCCGCATCTATAATTAAAATATAGAACTTTAATCGCCCAAACGATAATCACTCAACGAACTGCGTGTCAAAAGCCTATCGCCATACGATAGCCCACACATAAAGAAGATAGTCAAACACAAGACTCTTGACCCACGTACACACATAATTCACATAGCACATAAGCACATAACTCATGTATCACATAATTCATATAACACAGGACTCAGTTCATCAGAAGGGTCGACTCGGTACGTTTAAAACTGAAATCAGGTCAAAAATATGATTTATCGATGAATTAACGACTCAGAATCATTCGTAAAATAAGTGACCTTTCGAAACAAAAGGATTTGGGTCTCGAAAGTATTTTTATTGAAAGCGGAATATTTTTCTGAGTCTGTACGCGTTCGTTTCGTATTAAACGGACGAACGGTTTATTTATAAAATATCTTGTCCTAACAACACGTAATTAGGTTTCGTAAAATTACATATCCTCGTTCGACGTCTCCGATAATTATAGGTTACATTCCCGTATATTCGGAATTAATTTCCCGAAAATCGGGCAGCGTCTCCTTTGTTTATCGGCCTACCCGTCAAACATCCCGACGTCAAAACATAACAACACAATCAATCGCAATCCCAAAATTCAACCACCAACTTCAGTATCAACGCCAATTCGCCATTTCACCAATACCAACTAAATACCAGTATTAATCGTTATCATCCGTATTTTTATGTTTTACTCTGTATTTTACTATTTTATTCGTCATTTGTATTTTTAAATCGTATTTTGTGTTTTAAATCGTAGGACTCAGATCGAATCAGCATAGTCCACCGTCAACTCATCGAGAATCACTGTTGACGGCGGCAAAATTCGTCGGTGCCCGATTATTTCGGGTGTCCACTACGAATTTTACCGAATAAATAAAATTCCACCCGCACGAAATTATTTATTTCACGAAATTTGTAATCAAATAATCCTTACAGGATTTTATATATAAAAGAATACATAAAACTAGTCGAACAAAACCACAGGAACAAAACTATGCACGCGCCGCACAGCTGGGTCGCCTCGCCGGAAAATACCGACGACAACCACAGAGAACAGGCGGCGATGAAAATCAACACCGACCAGGCAACAATTCATTACAGAACACGCATCTATTCTACACGTATATGCATATATACATACGTTAATCAACCAAAACGGAACTGAAACCAACGTGGCCGGAAAACAAGAAGGAAGGCAGCCGGAACTTACCCGAAGTCGGGGGAAGAAATCAGGGAAAAGGAAAGAAAGAAAAAGGGAGTAAAAGAGAGAAAAACGGAAGAGATTGTAAGAAGGGAAGAAATCGAAGAAGAAGAGAGATTCCAGAGAAAACAGGGGATCGATGTTGCTGCCATTGGAGGAAAGAAATAGAGAAAATAAAAGAAATAAAACAACATGTATTAGCATGCCACGCCTCTGCCTGGTTCTCTAGGATTAAACACGTGTCCCCTTTCCCGAGTGCAAGCCCAACTTTATATCGTTTTAATCTTTTAACGATATAATTTGCAAATAAACATTAATCGGAATGATCCCAAAATAATATATTTTTTTTAAAATGTTATAAATATCCCGAATTTTAATAAAACATAAATTTCGAAATTTTAGGACAATTTTTGAAACGAAATTTATACCCGCTTTTAATAATTAAATGAATCAACGCGTGGGTGAAATTAATCCCAAAAATTTCCAAAATAATTTTAAAATTCTCGTAATATTCCAAACTTGAATAAATATGAGTTTCGTAATTTTTGAAGAATTTTGGAATTAAATACGGATTTTACAAATAAATGAAATCAGAAAATCATATAGGGCTAAATAATTGATGAAATATTGATTTCTAAATTTTATAAAATCCCAAAAATAATTATTGTAATTATAAAGTCATAAAAATAATTTTAAAGATAATTTAAATATTTTTGAAATTAAATTTCAATAAAATCACTTTTAAAGACAAAAACAAAACGATACGACTCAGTAAATAATAATACAAATAATCCTCAATCACAACTAAGTCCCACATAGTTAATATTATATACAACACATAGTAGACAGAATATCCATCCAATCCCTAATCTTACTAAACGAACTCAATTTACCGATATCAATAAAATGATCGGTTTTCAAATAAACTTTTGAAAATAATACATTTAAGTAAATATTTTCAGATATTAACAAGGATCGATATAACACTCAACAATTAGCACATTACCATTTAATAACACAACTCATCAAATAGGAATAAAATATCCACCATTTTATTCTTTAAATCACATAAACATATTCAAATATTAATAATAATAATTCTGAAAATACGGGATATTACAATTGGCTTTCCCTGGATGATTGAGAATCTCACAATCATAGTCCTTGATTAGTTTTAACCATCTCCTCTGGCGCATGTTGAGCTCTTTCTGCGTAAATATGTACTTGAGGCTCTTATGGTCTGTGAAATCTCGCACTTCTCTCCATACAAGTAGTGCCTCCAAATTTTTAAGGCAAAAACTATTGTCGCGAGCTCAAGGTCATGAGTAGGATATCTAACCTCGTATTCCTTCAGTTGTCTCGACGCATACGCAATCACCTTACTGTGTTGCATAAGCACACACCCTAATCCTTTGTGCGACGCGTCACTATATATCACAAAATCTCCTTTTCCGTCTGGTAATGCCAACATCGGGGCCGTTACCAACCTTTTCTTCAATTCTTGAAAACTGTTCTCACATTTTTCTGTCCATTCAAACTTCTATGTCTTACGAGTAAGTCGTGTCAAAGGGGCTGCGATCTTCGCAAATTCCTGTACAAATCTACGATAGTAGCCGACCAATCCTATGAAACTCTTTACCTCTGTGGGTGTGGTTGGCCTTTCCCAATTTGAGACCACCTCTATCTTGGAGGGGTCGACCAATACTCCTTCTTTATTGATCACATGTCCTAAAAACTGTACTTCATTCCGCCAGAATTCACACTTCAAGAATTTGGCAAAAAATTATTCCTCTCTGAGTATTCCTAGAGTTATCCTCAAATGCTCTGCATGTTCTGCCTCGGTCCTTGAGTAGATTAAAATATCATCGATAAAAACTATCACACACTTGTCTAAGTACTTCTTGAATACTTTGTTCATTAAATCCATGAAAGCCGCTGGGGCGTTGGTTAATCCAAAGGACATTACCAAGAACTCATAATGCCCATACCGGGTACGGAACGCAGTCTTGGGAATATCTTCGGGTTTAATCTTTAGTTGGTGATATCCAGTTCTCAGGTCAATCTTGGAGAAGTAAACAGCATCCTTTAGTTGATCAAACAGATCGTCTATTCTGGGTAACGGGTACTTGTTCTTTATGGTTAGCTTGTTCAACTCTCGGTAGTCGATGCACAGCCTCATGCTCCCATCTTTCTTCTTAACAAATAATACTGGTGCTCCCCACGGAGACACACTGGGTCTTATCATACCCTTATCCAAAAGCTCTTGTAATTGGGTAGCCAATTCCTTCATTTCTAATGGGGCTAATCGGTAAGGTGCCTTTGAAACTGGCGCCGTTCCTGGGGCTAACTCAATAGCAAATTCAATCACTCTATCGGGTGGTAATCCCGGAAGGTCTTGTGGAAATACATCTTCAAATTCGTTGACTACCGGAATATCTTGCAAGTTGGGCACCTCCTTCTGCGTGTCCACCACATAGGCTAGGTAAGCCTCATTTCCTTTTCGTAGCATCTTATTGGCCTGGGCCATGGTCAAAAATTTCTGTGTCTGCCTCTTTCCTCTAAATATGACTTCTTTCTTCCCTGGGATATTCAACTTAACTTTCTTCCCTTTACAGTCTATCTGAGCATCGTTGCTAGATAGCCAGTCCATTCCCAAAATTACATCAAACTCCCCTAATTTAAAAGGAATCAGATCAACACTAAAAGATTGTTCCCCTATGCCTAACTCACAGGCGGGATAAATCTGGTTAACAAGAATAAATTCATGGTTGGCTATTTCTACTTGTAAGGGTTCTATCAAGGGTTCAGCCTTAAGTCTTAATTTATGCGCAAAGTCCTTTGATATAAAAGATATAGTTGCTCCAGAATCAAATAAAACATTTGCACTAACTGAATTTAGGGAAAGGGTACTTGCTATCACATCTGAGTCTTTCATAGCATCTTGGACTGTCATGTTGAAAGTCCTCGCAGTAGGTGGCTTATTAGAAGCAGCTCTGCTTGCTCCTGAAACTGCTGGTTTGTTCATTGGGCATTCCCTCTTCCAATGACCTGGGCGTCCACACTGATGACAAGTGGTGGTTGGAATGACAGCAGGGGTTGACGAAGGGCACTTAGTTGAATAGTGACCCTCTCGACCGCACTTAAAGCAGGTTACTGGCTTTCCTTTACACTCCCCAGTATGCATCCTTCCACAAGTGTTACAGGCTGGTAATGGGGGTCGAGACTGGTTGGAATAGGACCTTCCTGACTTCTGGCCGCTCTGGCTCACATTCACACTCATTGGCCGCTTAAACCCAGTGCTCTTTCCCGGTAGGGACACTGCTCCTCGATTAAATCTAGTTGGGAAGCTCCCTCCTGCGGAACCTCCACACATGCTCATACTTTTCCTCTTTATTCCCTTCTTCTCTCTTTCCTTCTGCATCTGTTCACTTCCGGCTTCTGCAATTGTTGCTTTTTACACCAGAGTGGCATAATCAGTAAGCTCAAGGATTGCTACCCTATTCTGAATGTAACACCCCCAGATCCGGGGTCGGGGATCCGGGTCGTCACGAGTTCCATTTCCCTTAATAACACCCAATCTTAATAAATAATCAACTACTCTGTACTGTGACCCCACAATAAACACACACACCACAAGTTATAGTCTCAGAGATGAATATCCAAAAATAATCACAAGTCGTTTTATTCCACAATTATATGCCAATACACCTTAAACAGGTTTCTGAATAAATTTACATTTCTTTGCCATTATTACAATTCATAAATATAAATAAATCTGGTACATCAAAAGTTGAAAGCCTAGCCTATTGGTAGTTCCTACCTCAGCTACGGCGGCATCAATGCTTCTAGAAAACTGCGGAACGTCTCCTAATCACTTGCGAATCGGGAGCTTGGTTATGTTCATCTTGTCTATCTGATGTTGTGTGATGAAAGAAGAAAGCAAGGGTGAGCAGCAAGCCCACCAAAATAATATGTATAATGATTAACAATATATGAGCCTTCTCATAGTACTCATGAAAGTCTTGGTCAAAAGAAATGAACCAAGTTGATATCTTAATGCGATGAAGTCGCAAAATATTAAGTATATATATATATACATATATACTTTTCAAAATATTGGAAGTCCTCTTCCATGCACAATATACACAAAGTCCCAGTGTATAACTGTATAAAAAAAAAATATCGTTGCAAGGTGATCTCATATATCTAACCTTGTCTCAACGTTTTTCTGAAAATCTTTGTCATTCATAAGACAATTATTAATTAGATATAAGTTTAAAAGATGAAGTTACAAGATACCCCAATATACTTATATCTTTCCCAAATACTACTTGAACTACCACCGTTCAAGTTATAATTAGCTTCAAAAGTTCATCACATAGATGAGACTATAAGGCAAGATTTGAATAGATTAAATCTTTAAAATATTATCAAAATAAAATGAAGTTACGAGATACTTCATTTGATGTAAACATCATTTTGAAAACTTGACACTGCCAACACTCAACAATCGCCCAACCGTAGCCTTTCTATCGAAGTGCTCTGGGTAGTGTTGCAGAAATTATCCAATTGGATGATGAACTCATTACGGGAGTTTGCCGCGCCAGGAAGACCACTTACGATGATCAGTCGTAGTAGTGCAACCCCACCATTTTCTACATGTAGAGGAGAACCTGTCGGATTTACTTGTCAACCGAACACTGAACTCCTAAGGAATGGACCGCCTTAGCGGAACTTCCAGGCCATTTGGGCCAATATAATAAGGCTGGGCCGGCGCTACTCGGCCACTTACGCCACTCCTAGTTCAGATGAGATCCATGACTCTGAAACGTAAAGCTCGTCCCCACTTTCCCCAAGTAGAAACTTGTTGATACGGCTCCACCAAGAAGTCATATCTATTTGGAAAGGAGAACTCACCAATATTTCTCAGGCGATGTCTGTTAATGGATTAACTTGTTCCAAGAATTTTACTTCCCGAGTGTTGGGTAAGTAATCAATTCATTTATCAAAACAGCAACCTTGTTGCGAATATAAAACACACCACAGAGCCGGATCCCTCAGGTTTTGAGCGAGTATTTAAATCCCCTTCGAAAGGAGGATCTTAAATATAAAAATGAGTTTTGGGATCCGCTCTAACTTTTAAAAATCATTTTGAAGACTCGCAAAACATTTTTAAGAATGTTTGGAGTAATGCTGATTTAACAAAATAAATCAGTCCCAATATATTAGAAAATATCTGAATATTATTATTTAAATAATATTTCCATAAAGAATAATCTTTATAAAAATAATTGAAGTAGAAGTTTTGAAACTTATACTTGAAATGAATATTAAATATCCAAAGATATACCTATACGAAAGTACTATCTTTATTTGAATAATCAAAAGTGAGTTTGATTATCGACACCTTATTCTTTAATAAAATAAAGAATATATCTCAACAAATAATCGGAGTCATAGATCCTCAAATGAATATTCAAACAATATTCAATAAATAAAATAAGCTGAGTCATAAGCCCTCGAATGAATATTCGAAATAATATTCATTAAATAATAAGTTGAGTCATAATACCTCGAATGAATATTATAAATAATATTCATTAAATAAAATAAAGGAGTCATACATCCTCAAATGAATATCCAAGTAATATTCAATAAATAATATAAAGGAGTCATAAGTCCTCGAATAAATATTCAAGATAATATTCATTAATAAAATAAAGTTATCGAATAAACCTTATTCGATTAATAGTTTTGAAAACTATAACCATATATATATATATAAATATATATATAAAATCTACTCGGGATCCTCGACTCCCGGTTTTAGAAAATGTTTTCACCTTTGGGTCCCTATACTAAGGGTATATGCAAATTACCGCCATTCTCTAGCATAGGTATTATCAACTGAATCAACAGATATATATGACAAGAATACGAAACAGGCATGCATATATATACCATATCAGCATGCTTCAATATATCGCAAAATTTGCTAATTAACCAACATGCATCTATCACAAGATAATGCATATACATATATACATCACAACAACAGTATAACGGGTAGAAAACTTGCCTGAGCGACTGGGGGTTACGAATGGCTCGGGACGAGTCTGGTAACCTATAAACAACAAGTAAGTTGGAATTAAACCAAAGTCACTTGTAAATCTATACTTTAACTAACTTAGACTCTAACGCTTGTTTTGCGCTTACTGACTCGCTTAAGTCACTCGAGTAGCCTCGGCTCCACCATTTTTAATAATTTAACCTTTACGAGTTTTAAAGTGATTCCTTCGCGAGTGTCTTACCAACTGCCTAACACACTTACCATAAATGTTTCTTACCCCAATTAGTCATTTAAGATCCTTAACCAAGGTTTCAAAGTAAGGCGAGGGGAAATGTTTCGTTCGCGAAATGTCGTTACTTAAAACGGTCGTTTCTCCTAAACCGTGCATCGGAATCGAACGAACTACATATCAAAACGAAGCTCGTAACATGAGCTATCTAAACATGGAAGTGGTCATAATCTAGCAGGGGGTCCTCGGGTCCTAATGTTATGCACAAAAACAGTCTAAAGAAAATCGGACGTTACGACGGCTATGTTTACGCGATTACCAATGTTTAAACTACTCCAATTAACCACCAACCAACTCATAACCATCAATACAACAAAACTTCACCGAAACCATACCACATCAGTCCATAATCTCCAAGGTTTTCAACTCAAACAACCACAATCAAGACCTATGAACTATAATCAAGCTTCAATTACCAAAACACTTCCAAATCAAACCAAACTACTAATAATCACAATCCATGCTTCTCATTTCACAAAACCAACCATTAAACTTACTAACAAATAAAGTAAAGGCTAGGGTTTGAAGTTTATACCTTCCTTGGGAGGTGTTAAGTTGCTAGGAAGCCTTAGGGAGCCTCCTACAAGCTTGATCTTTCCAAAGAAATCAAGAACACAAAGTTAGGCTTTGAAGTTTCTAAAAGCCCGATTTAAAGAACTCTAAAAATGAGGGTCTTACCATGATTATTTAGACGAGACTTGTGAACAAGAGTTGTAGTTCATCTCAATACCTTTCCAATGAGATATAGAACACAATATTTGAGTGAGAAATGAAGGAGATACAGCAGTTTTAGTGTTCTGGTTCTGTTTTGGCCGAGAGCATGAAGAACAATGCCTTGGTTTCTTTTTGATTTTGATGAAAAATGATTTGCTTGGCTTGGTTGGTTTGATTTTTGTGTTTGTTTTAGTAAATTACCTAGTTGCCCTTGATTTTGTGTGGTTAAAAAGCCACCACATCTCCTTCCTTCCCATGTCATGTTTGTGTCATCCTCATGATGTCATCCTCCCCTCCTTGTCCTCTTCTCATTGGTTGGGTGACATCATCCTCTCTAATCCCTTTGATTAACTTCCTAATTGTTTGCCTAATGACCGCTGATCTGTTATACGGTTCGCTTAACTTTCGTTTTCGTTTATCGTTTGAAGGATCATACCCGGGATCTTATTACTTAGGTTCCCTTAACCTTTCTCAATATATTATATTTCTTTTATGATCCTCTCCAATAATCCTTTAATTTAAATCCTTTTTATCCTGTTACCTTTTTCTCAAATCTTTCCGTATCTAGTGTATTTCCGGGAAAAATCAAAGTGTTCGGATTTGGATTCTGACGATCTTTACATACACTTATATCCCATATAAAGTACTAATAAAATCTCAGAATATCCATATCAGAACCCCTACATAGTGTGGCATGAAAAGTTTTCTCATTCAGCAAAAACACTATTCATAAGGGTTTCAAAAATTTCCCAAAAATTGGGGTTATTACAGTCTCCCCTCCTTAAAAGGATTCCGTCCCGGAATCAGATAGAAAATGAATAGGGATACTCTCTTAGCATTGCACTTTCTAACTCTCGAGTAAATTTTCCCACATTGTGGTTCTACCATCAAACTCTTACTAGTTTGATAACCCTTCTCCTAAGCACTCGTTCCTTTTTACTCTATACCCTTCCTGGTTGCTCCATATAGGTTACGTCTGGTTGCATGTCTATGCGCTCATATGCCCCTATTTGTCTGGCATCCGAATTACACTTCCTTAACATTGATACGTGGAACACGTTATGAACTTGCTACAGGTTCGGGGGTAGGGCTAGCTCATATGCTAACTTCCCAAACGTCTTAATATATCCAAGGGTCCAACAAATTGTAGACTTAGCTTTCCTTTCTTTCCGAACCTCATCAATCCTTTTTCAAGGGTTTCCAAGGGGATACCTATAACATTACTAGGCCCCCTATTTCATACTCTTTGTCCTTTTTGAGTCAAATCAGCATACCTCTTATGTCCATCTTGGGTTACTACCAGCCGTCCTCTGATTAGATCTATTATATCCCTGGTCCTTTGGACTACTGCGGGTCCGAGCATCTTGCGCTCTACAACTTCATCCTAACATAAGGGAGATCGACATTATCTTCCCTCAAGGATCTCATAAGGTGACACCTCGATAATGACATATGATCTATTGTCGTGATATAACTAAATCCGCGTTAAGTGATCATTCCAAATTTTTTTCAAGTCTATTGCACAGACTCTCATTATAGCGTTTAGCATTAGAGCTTTTGCTTCTCAATACCCATTCTTTTCGAGTTCGTAATCGCTACTACCTTCCGTTCCTAATATTATACTGGTTATACTTTTGCTCGTTAGCGTTCTATAACCTTTTAATAACCACGTCAACCTTAGTATTACGAATGTGTTCCCATTCTGAATACTACCATAACTTTATTATCCTTTTTCAGTTGCTTCTATCTTCGAAAGCTTAATCCTTCATATAGAAGTAAAAGAATTTATTGAGAGATCACTATGATCATGAACACTTGTTATATCGCATAGTTAGTACAGAAGGTGGCCAACCTTTAGTACTTGACAAGCAATTAAACAATAGATGGTATCCTACTAGGCTTCTATCACACAGATAGATAGTCATTCGGCAATACCTCCCCTTTCTGGAAGGGTTGTTCTTCTCAGCTTACATGAAATGAAAAGAAGAGAAAAGAACGAATTGAAGAGAATTGTATATATGAAAAAAAATATACTGCCACAAAATATCTGGCTTGGAACCTACCTCTGAACTATAGAGGTTTGTCATAGGAGAACAAAACATATATGTATTTATATCAACATCGAGTATTATCGCATCGCATTTCACATGCTTAAATATTTGTTATTCCGTCCATCATTCTATGGACCCATGCACTTCCTCTAGCTTATACATAATTACCTTTGAAACTCCCTCGATATCGAAAATCGAACCTGGGATCTCATTCTAGACATCATCGTTACTAGAATTCTATGCTTGCATCGCAACCTTCCTCGTATAATAATACGGCTCTCTATTGATAAGAAAGAATAAATATTTCACTAGGTAGATACTCTACTTAATTAGTTTATCAATGATAACTTATACACTACCACGACCCGATTAGTGGTACTCAATCTCAACACCCATTCCAATACAACTCTCACGGTTGTATTCAGCTCAATACTCGCAGAATCATTGCTGCCTTACTATGGTCCACCACTGACCTACTGTAGTCGTTCATTTTCCATGAAGTCTTAATATCTAACCATACGGAGTCCATACATGTCGTATCAAATCCTTCTAAGGAGGTAACATAATCACCATTTCTGATTCATGAAGAACACTCCTGATCTCAAAGGTTCGTTTAGTCCTTTTGAAACATGGTCCATGCTCATTCTCAAGATAGTACCTTCTAAGATAGATAGCCCGCTCATGGCGATTACACGAATTAAACCTTTACCAACTACTATTACGGCTGGGTATTGCACAGTCATCAGAAGGAATGTCAATCTTCCAAACCATAATACAACCTTCACAGTTTTAACCATCATCACCGTATTCTTTTGGCACAAGCGCCTATAATTATCCTCTTACCTTTAAAGTGTCGGCCACCTCTTTGGCCTTTCCTGATAGTAAAATTTCCTTACAGTCAATGTCACTTTAACCATCTCCAAATAAATTTTCTACCTTATTTCAATCACAGCTTATGTGAAAATGCTTTCCTTAAAATCTGATGAGTAAAAAAAAATCACCATTTTTCCATAAGTTATTGCCTCAGTCTTTAGAGGTTAATCACTGTCATGACTGACTCTCAATCATAATTAGAACATCTTTTATCTTAAGTCCTAATTGCCCTGAATAATTTCGACCAATACTGGTTCGATCCATACTTTCTCGTGGTTTAACACGTGCCCCACTTGGCAATATTATAATTACGTCATATTTCCTTTATCAACATTTCTATTCTTGAAAATTTTGAATATTACCTTTCTCCTTGTAAAACCTCTAAGGTTATCCTTCAATCGTTCCTCCTGTATTCCCTAGATACAGGGCATATTAAAATACCATTTACTATTACTAGAACCATTGTCTATATACTTCTGAAAAATTTCTCCACTGATTCTTAAAGGTTGTTGCTACATTAACCCTTTCCAAATCATACTGTCAAAACTCATACTGTCCCTATTAAGGGTGAAATTCCAACCTTTATGCATTCCCCTAGGATTCATTTTAAGTTACCGATGTTCTATCCTTAATTCCACCTTTAAAAGGTACCTGCATCCTTCCATGGATAAATCAAGTCATATATCCCTGATAAGGGTGTCTTATTCAATCATTCCCACCTCGATAGTCTATACCTAACTTCATAATAGCATCCTTATTCAAATTGAGGTCAATCCATATGGCCTCCAAAAGATAACAATGGTCATCCACTTTTCTTTCTTGATTTGGTAATGATAACATGGATGTTCTGGAAGATATTGGTCATGTTCAATGTGAACTTCTTCTTAATAATTCCTTATTTACTTTTGTTGTTTATCTCAACAGTCATCTCAATGTTGGGATATCTTTCATATCTGGCGTCTCCCTTTCTGGGTATCATGCCACCGGTCTTACACTTTACCTTCTTGAAGGTCACTTCCTTCACACAATTTTCTTAATTTCTTACTTTCTTGTCTCCTCAGTCTATCCGCGTCTCATTATTTATCCTTCGAATTATCTCAAGGTTTCCTCGAATCTTCCCAACTTACAGGGGATAAAATATATGTATCTCTTATACCTTCAACCATCAATTTAACTCATGGTGAATCACTCTCATCCGGACGATTACCTACTTTTCTATTTCTATTTCTACGAGTCTTTAGGGTTTCCTCATACCCAACTCCCTTATCATTCCTCAAACTCTCTTGCCTTTATATTCCTTTCTCTTATTGTTATTTCATGAACCAACACAACATAAGCATTTATTTCAAACATCCCGTCATTCTGGATTCTTGTCTTCAGAATGAATCTTGATAACTTTTACAACTTAGATTCATAATTCATCATACTCGTCTGCCTTTGTTCTGGCTCTTAAGCTTTTACACTATCTCCATAACCTTGGGAAGTACTTTCCTGAAAACAATTGACTGAACTTAAATCAGTTTATTATAATCTCTTGCTCCGTGCCTTCCTTGGCCTTTCACCAGCGGGTGGTCTCTCTCTTAGGAGGGTAAGTGATAAAAACAGTCTTTTGTGATTCGTCAATCATTTAGAATCTCAATTGATTCCTCTATTTCCTTTAGCCAGGCTCTTGCCTCGACTAGGTCAACCTGTTCCTTGGAACTCTGGGAGCTTAGAGACTTAAAGGTCCTGAAAGAATTTCTCACCGCATTGTTTCCTCAGGGTGGTGGTTGGGGATAATAGTCTAAGTTCTGTCTAGATAGGTCCATGAATTGCCGTATAGGAGTACCGTCTCGGGTCTCCTTTCCTTACTCGACTTTCTGTTTCCTTAGTATGAAATATTTCATCCGACTCCCCATAATTGGGGTCATCTTTTAATTTACAATCCTCATTTTCCACTTCATTATGTTATGGGTTCCTTCTATCTTGATGGCGACCTCCCTGACTATCACGTTCAGGGTTTGCTCTAAATCTTATTCCTCAAACTAGCTTTCATCTAAGATTTCATCTTTAGGCTCTAGAACATTTGGAACCCAAATTCTTTAGGAATACCTCATTATTCCCTTATCATCTTTCTCGGTATTAATCTCTTCTCTATTTATTGGCTCTCTGCCTTCATTCATCACTTTTACTGGCACAATATGTTCTTTTCCAATACTTCGGGCTGTATTGCTATCTCAAACAGCTTTTCGGTACCGGCTCCGGTTACCTTCACTACTATTTCCATTTTCTCAAAATCTCTTATAAACTCTCCAAAAGACATTATCATCTTGAGTCTCTCCTTTTTACTAAGGGCATCAGCCACCATATTGGCTTTCCCCGAATGATAAAGAATCTCCCAATCATAATTCTTGATTAGCTCTAACCGCCTCCTCTGGCGTATGTTGAGCTCTTTCTACGTAAGAATGTACTAGAGCACTTATGGCTTAGGTAATTCTCGCACTTCTCTCCATACAAGTAGTGCCTCCAATCTTTAGGGTAAAACTATTGCCACGAGCCTAAGCTCATGAGCGGGGATATCGAATTTCATATTACCTTAATTGTCTTGACATGTACGCGATTACCTTACCGTGCTGCATAAGCACGCACCCTAAGCCCTTGTGCGAAGCATCACTACACTTCACAAAATCTCCTTTTCCATCCGGCAACGCCAGCATAGGGGCCATCACCAACCTCTGCTTTAGTTCTTGAAAGTTGTTCTCGCATTTCTCTGTCCATTCGAACTTCTCAGTCTTACGAGTAAGCCGCGTTAAAGGGGCTACTATCTTTACAACTTGAACGAACCTCCGGTAGTGACCGGCCAATCCTACCTCTGGTAGTCGACCTAACCATGGTCATCAATTCATCAGTGGTCCTTTATCCAATCTTGTCAGGATCCTCCATGGGATCCTCCTCAACAACTATCCCTTCTAGGACAACATCCTCAACTGCTACATCCTCAATATCAACATCATCCGGTCTCGCATTAGGACACTCTATCGGATCCACAATCCGATCTCCAATTAGTAATAAAACATCATCACGCTGTTGCTCCTCAACCTCAGGGTTCGGAGTCCCGCTACCATATACGATAACGAACTACGCTCCTATCACGATATTTATAAGGGTTCCCATAAGGGTTTTAACTGTCAGTACTACGTTAGGTAGCCCGACTATGAACTTGGCAAGAGTTCTTATTATCTTTGTGAACTTATTATCTTAACGTCCCATCATCTCTGAGGTTTATAACGCTTAGCTCTGATACCACTTCTGTAACACCCCCAGATCCGGGGTCGGGGATCCGGGTCGTCACGAGTTCCATTTCCCTTAATAACACCCAATCTTAATAAATAATCAACTACTCTGTACTGTGACCCCACAATAAACACACACACCACAAGTTATAGTCTCAGAGATGAATATCCAAAAATAATCACAAGTCGTTTTATTCCACAATTATATGCCAATACACCTTAAACAGGTTTCTGAATAAATTTACATTTCTTTGCCATTATTACAATTCATAAATATAAATAAATCTGGTACATCAAAAGTTGAAAGCCTAGCCTATTGGTAGTTCCTACCTCAGCTACGGCGGCATCAATGCTTCTAGAAAACTGCGGAACGTCTCCTAATCACTTGCGAATCGGGAGCTTGGTTATGTTCATCTTGTCTATCTGATGTTGTGTGATGAAAGAAGAAAGCAAGGGTGAGCAGCAAGCCCACCAAAATAATATGTATAATGATTAACAATATATGAGCCTTCTCATAGTACTCATGAAAGTCTTGGTCAAAAGAAATGAACCAAGTTGATATCTTAATGCGATGAAGTCGCAAAATATTAAGTATATATATATACATATATACTTTTCAAAATATTGGAAGTCCTCTTCCATGCACAATATACACAAAGTCCCAGTGTATAACTGTATAAAAAAAAAATATCGTTGCAAGGTGATCTCATATATCTAACCTTGTCTCAACGTTTTTCTGAAAATCTTTGTCATTCATAAGACAATTATTAATTAGATATAAGTTTAAAAGATGAAGTTACAAGATACCCCAATATACTTATATCTTTCCCAAATACTACTTGAACTACCACCGTTCAAGTTATAATTAGCTTCAAAAGTTCATCACATAGATGAGACTATAAGGCAAGATTTGAATAGATTAAATCTTTAAAATATTATCAAAATAAAATGAAGTTACGAGATACTTCATTTGATGTAAACATCATTTTGAAAACTTGACCCTGCCAACACTCAACAATCGCCCAACCGTAGCCTTTCTATCGAAGTGCTCTGGGTAGTGTTGCAGAAATTATCCAATTGGATGATGAACTCATTACGGGAGTTTGCCGCGCCAGGAAGACCACTTACGATGATCAGTCGTAGTAGTGCAACCCCACCATTTTCTACATGTAGAGGAGAACCTGTCGGATTTACTTGTCAACCGAACACTGAACTCCTAAGGAATGGACCGCCTTAGCGGAACTTCCAGGCCATTTGGGCCAATATAATAAGGCTGGGCCGGCGCTACTCGGCCACTTACGCCACTCCTAGTTCAGATGAGATCCATGACTCTGAAACGTAAAGCTCGTCCCCACTTTCCCCAAGTAGAAACTTGTTGATACGGCTCCACCAAGAAGTCATATCTATTTGGAAAGGAGAACTCACCAATATTTCCCAGGCGATGTCTGTTAATGGATTAACTTGTTCCAAGAATTTTACTTCCCGAGTGTTGGGTAAGTAATCAATTCATTTATCAAAACAGCAACCTTGTTGCGAATATAAAACACACCACAGAGCCGGATCCCTCAGGTTTTGAGCGAGTATTTAAATCCCCTTCGAAAGGAGGATCTTAAATATAAAAATGAGTTTTGGGATCCGCTCTAACTTTTAAAAATCATTTTGAAGACTCGCAAAACATTTTTAAGAATGTTTGGAGTAATGCTGATTTAACAAAATAAATCAGTCCCAATATATTAGAAAATATCTGAATATTATTATTTAAATAATATTTCCATAAAGAATAATCTTTATAAAAATAATTGAAGTAGAAGTTTTGAAACTTATACTTGAAATGAATATTAAATATCCAAAGATATACATATACGAAAGTACTATCTTTATTTGAATAATCAAAAGTGAGTTTGATTATCGACACCTTATTCTTTAATAAAATAAAGAATATATCTCAGCAAATAATCGGAGTCATAGATCCTCAAATGAATATTCAAACAATATTCAATAAATAAAATAAGCTGAGTCATAAGCCCTCGAATGAATATTCGAAATAATATTCATTAAATAATAAGCTGAGTCATAATACCTCGAATGAATATTATAAATAATATTCATTAAATAAAATAAAGGAGTCATACATCCTCAAATGAATATCCAAGTAATATTCAATAAATAATATAAAGGAGTCATAAGTCCTCGAATAAATATTCAAGATAATATTCATTAATAAAATAAAGTTATCGAATAAACCTTATTCGATTAATAGTTTTGAAAACTATAACCATATATATATATATATATATAAAATCTACTCGGGATCCTCGACTCCCGGTTTTAGAAAATGTTTTCACCTTTGGGTCCCTATACTAAGGGTATATGCAAATTACCGCCATTCTCTAGCATAGGTATTATCAACTGAACCAACAGATATATATGACAAGAATACGAAACAGGCATGCATATATATACCATATCAGCATGCTTCAATATATCGCAAAATTTGCTAATTAACCAACATGCATCTATCACAAGATAATGCATATACATATATACATCACAATAACAGTATAACGGGTAGAAAACTTGCCTGAGCGACTGGGGGTTACGAATGGCTCGGGACGAGTCTGGTAACCTATAAACAACAAGTAAGTTGGAATTAAACCAAAGTCACTTGTAAATCTATACTTTAACTAACTTAGACTCTAACGCTTGTTTTGCGCTTACTGACTCGCTTAAGTCACTCGAGTAGCCTCGGCTCCACCATTTTTAATAATTTAACCTTTACGAGTTTTAAAGCGATTCCTTCGCGAGTGTCTTACCAACTTCCTAACACACTTACCATAAATGTTTCTTACCCCAATTAGTCATTTAAGGTCCTTAACCAAGGTTTCAAAGTAAGGCGAGGGGAAATGTTTCGTTCGCGAAATGTCGTTACTTAAAACGGTCGTTTCTCCTAAACCGTGCATCGGAATCGAACGAACTACATATCAAAACGAAGCTCGTAACATGAGCTATCTAAACATGGAAGTGGTCATAATCTAGCAGGGGGTCCTCGGGTCCTAATGTTATGCACAAAAACAGTCTAAAGAAAATCGGACGTTACGACGGCTATGTTTACGCGATTACCAATGTTTAAACTACTCCAATTAACCACCAACCAACTCATAACCATCAATACAACAAAACTTCACCGAAACCATACCACATCAGTCCATAATATCCAAGGTTTTCAACTCAAACAACCACAATCAAGACCTATGAACTATAATCAAGCTTCAATTACCAAAACACTTCCAAATCAAACCAAACTACTAATAATCACAATCCATGCTTCTCATTTCACAAAACCAACCATTAAACTTACTAACAAATAAAGTAAAGGCTAGGGTTTGAAGTTTATACCTTCCTTAGGAGGTTTTAAGTTGCTAGGAAGCCTTAGGGAGCCTCCTACAAGCTTGATCTTTCCAAAGAAATCAAGAACACAAAGTTAGGCTTTGAAGTTTCTAAAAGCCCGATTTAAAGAACTCTAAAAATGAGGGTCTTACCATGATTATTTGGACGAGACTTGTGAACAAGAGTTGTATTTCATCTCAATACCTTTCCAATGAGCTATAGAACACAATATTTGAGTGAGAAATGAAGGAGATACAGCAGTTTTAGTGTTCTGGTTCTGTTTTGGCCGAGAGCATGAAGAACAATGCCTTGGTTTCTTTTTGATTTTGATGAAAAATGATTTGCTTGGCTTGGTTGGTTTGATTTTTGTGTTTGTTTTAGTAAATTACCTAGTTGCCCTTGATTTTGTGTGGTTAAAAAGCCACCACATCTCCTTCCTTCCCATGTCATGTTTGTGTCATCCTCATGATGTCATCCTCCCCTCCTTGTCCTCTTCTCATTGGTTGGGTGACATCATCCTCTCTAATCCCTTTGATTAACTTCCTAATTGTTTGCCTAATGACCGCTGATCTGTTATACGGTTCGCTTAACTTTCGTTTTCGTTTATCGTTTGAAGGATCATACCCGGGATCTTATTACTTAGGTTCCCTTAACCTTTCTCAATATATTATATTTCTTTTATGATCCTCTCCAATAATCCTTTAATTTAAATCCTTTTTATCCTGTTACCTTTTTCTCAAATCTTTCCGTATCTAGTGTATTTCCGGGAAAAATCAAAGTGTTCGGATTTGGATTCTGACGATCTTTACATACACTTATATCCCATATAAAGTACTAATAAAATCTCAGAATATCCATATCAGAACCCCTACATAGTGTGGCATGAAAAGTTTTCTCATTCAGCAAAAACACTATTCATAAGGGTTTCAAAAATTTCCCAAAAATTGGGGTTATTACACTGAATCCACGGTTTCAGTCCCTGGTGAAACCTCCTAGCTTTCTTTTCCTCGATGCTCATAAATTCCGGCACAAACCTTGATAACTCAGTAAATTTTGCTTCGTACTCTGCTACAGATAAGTTATTCTGCTTTAGCTCCAAGAACTTGAGCTCCATCTGGTTCTCCATAAACCTCGGGAAATATTTTCCCAAAAACAACTGACTGAACCTCTCCCAGGTTATGATAGCATTTGTCTCCATGTTTTTCTTGGCCTCCCACCAGTAGTTGGCATCTCCTTTCAGAAGGTAGGTAGCAAATACAGTCTTCTGTGCCTCATCGGTACTCAGAATCTCAAAGGATTTCTCCATTTCCTTTAGCCAAGCCCTTGCCTCAACTGGGTCGGCTGATCCGTGGAACTCAGGGGGCTTAAGGGACTTGAAAGCCCTGAAAGAGTTTTCCACAACATTGTTATTTCCTTGAGGGGGTGGTTTGGGTTGACGTTCCAAGTTCTGCCTTAGTAGTTGCATGAACTGTCTCATGGGATCCATGTCTGGGTTTGGTACTTGTTGCTCAACCTCAGTTTCTCCTTCTTCAGCCTCTATCTCAAATCCTTCAACATCAGATGTCTCCTCCTCCTCTTCATACAGGGAGTCATCCTGTTCAACATAATCCTCATCTTCCTCTTCACTGTGTTCTTGGTTCCTACCATCCTGGTTATGGCTTCCCTGGTCCTTAGATCCAGGGTTCGCCCTAGTTCCAATCTTTCTTGGCGGCATGGTACTGATAAATTTTTGGGAAAATTCAACGTTAGGTCACAATCATACATAAAATTGTGCCTTGCACAGTTTCTAAGATGGAGAGAATGTATCTCGCAATTCTATTATATTATGACAGTTTTAATAAGAAGTGCAGTAATGATAAAGATAAAAATAGTGATCTCGTCACTAAGGAACTGAACTAAAAGGAAACAAATACATACATAATACGAGAAATACATAGTTCGATCTGGTCAAAAGTATAACAGTGCTACAGTCATCTGCCCAAAAGTGATATACAAGAGTCTATCTGTCTAGTCAGAGAAAGGGATGCTATATACAAGTCAACTATCCCGAAAAATTGGCTCTTACTATGGCCTCGACTAACTAGACGACTAGACTACCATATCACTGGTCCTGAATCACACACCGGAGCGGGTCCTCTATCTCATGTGCCTACACATTAAACGAGTTAAGTTACTATCATGATACTTATAAGGGTTCCCGTAAGGGTTTTAACTGTCACTGCTACTTTAAGTAGTCCGACGATGAACTTGGCAAGAGTTCTTATTATCTTTGTGAGTTTATTATTATATCGTCGCTTCATCTCTGAGGTTTATAACGCTTGGCTCTGATACCATTTCTATAACACCCCCAGATCCGGGGTCGGGGATCCGGGTCGTCATGGTCTTTCTTTCCACAATATCACTTAACTTAATTAATAATAAATAACCTCATATTGTGACCCCACACTAACACACACCACAACACGTTATAGTCTCAGAGATGAAATTGAAATAAGTACAAGTCCTTGAATCCATAATTTAAAAGTTATTACAACCCAAAATGATTACTTGATAAGTTTACAGTTAATTGCCATTATCTGCCACAAGTTATAATTATACATAATTGATTTCCAAAAATAGAATGCCTGATCTACAATAGATCTACCTCTGCAGCTATAGCAGCTACGATATCAACGGGAAGACGCGGGACGCTTCCCACGCGCTTGCGCTGGGTCTGCTTGAGTCTGGCCATCTTTCCTAACTGTTGTTGTGTGATGAAGAAATGAAGCAAGAGTGAGCATCACAGCTCGCAAGATAATATATAGTGTAAACAATAATGCAAGTATCTAAATGGATAACTTAATAGAACCCTTTATCAAGTGTAAGGTAATTACTTACTGGATATAAGCTTAAAGGAAGATGAAGTTACCAATTACTTCACTATACTTATACCATTTTAGAAAACTACTTGAACTACCACTGTTTAAAGTATAATAGGTTTCAAAAGTTCATCCCATAGATGAGACCACAAGTTAAGACTTGAATAGATTCAATCTTTGAAATATTATTGAATGAAATGAAGTTACGAGATACTTCATTAAGTCCCGATATATATATCCACATATATATCTCTCATACATTTCCTGGAAACCTCTGTCATGTAAAGTATGAACAGAGTTGTAATATCCAATGAATTTGGATAAAAAAGAATTTTGGCATAAACCCGATATCTTGCTGATCAGGAAAAGATACCAATAAGTAACCTTTTCTACTAGTAGATGGACGAATTCCCCACTGGTCATCACCCTGGCCGCATTAGGACCTATGTTGAACTGCCACTCAGCCACTTACGCATTGATGGACTCCCACTGAGCCACTTACACTTTCATGGACGTCCACTGAGCCCATGTTGCTTATGCCGACTCAAGTAGATGGACTTACTTCCCGAACGTTGGGTAAGTAATCAAAAATATTTTCTCAAAACAGCAACCTCGTTGCGAATATAAAATACACCACAGAGCCGGATCCCTCAGGTTTTGAGCGAGTATTTAAATCCCCTTCGAAAGGAAGATCTTAAATATAAAATGAGTTTTGGGATCCGCTCTAACTTTTAAAAATCATTTTGAAGACTCGAAAACATTTTTAAGAATGTTTGGAGTAATGCTGATTTAATGAAATAAATCAGTCCCGATATATTAGAAAATATCTGAATATTATTATTTAAATAATATTCCCATAAGGATAATCTTTATAAAAATAATTTGAAGTACAAGTTTTAAAACTCATACTTGAAATGAATAATGAATCACCAAAGATATACTTATACGCAAGTACGATCTTTATTTGAATAATCGAAAATAAATTTGATTATCGAAACATTATTCTTTAATAAAATAAAGAATATTATTTAATAAAATAAGCGGAGTCATAAGTCCTCGAATAAATATTCAAAATAATATTCATTAAATAAAGTAAGTGGAGTCATAAGTCCTCGAATGAATATTCAAAATAATATTCATTAAATAAAGTAAGTGGAGTCATAAGTCCTCGAATTAATATTCAAAATAATATTCATTAAATAAAATAAAGTTATCGAATAAACCTTATTCGATTAATAGTTTTGAAAACTATATCAATATATATATATAAATATATATATATATATATATATTATATACTCGGGAACATCGACTCCCGGTTTAGAAAATGTTCACCTTTGGGTCCCATATACTAAGGGTATACGCAACTACTGCTTATCTCTAGCATAGATATTATGCAGTTTATAAGCAATTGAATCAACAATTAGATATCAAGATTACGCAACAGCCATGCATATAAACCACATCAGCATGCTCCAATATATCGCAAGATTTGCTAATAACCATCATGCATCTATCACAAGATAATGCATATATATATACATCACAACAACAGTATAACGGGTAGAAAACTTTCCTGAGCGACTGGGGGTGATAAAAGGCCTGGGATGAGTCTGGTAACCTATAAACATCATATAAGTTGGAATTAAACCAAAGTCGCTTAAGAATCTATACTTTAACCAATTAGACCCTAACGTTCGCTTTTGCGCTTAACGATTCACTTAAGTCGCACGAGTACCCTCGGCTCCACCATTTTTAATAAATTAACCATTAAGAATTTTAAGGCGATTCTTTTGCGAGTACCCTACCAACTGCCTAATACACTTTACATAATTGTTTCATACCCTAATTAGTCATTTAAGGATCTTAACCAAGGTTTCAAAGTAAGGCGAGGGGTAATGGTTCGTTCGCGAAACACCGTTACTTAAAACGGTCGTTTCTCCTAAACCGTACATCGGATTCAAGCGAACCACATATTAAAACGAAGCTTGTAACATGAACTATCTAATCATGGCAATGGTCAAAACCTAACAGTGACTTCACGGGTCCTGATGTTAAGAAAAAAAGCAGTCTAAGGTAAATCGGGCATTACGACGGCTATATTTACGCGATTACCAAAATTTATACTACTCCAAATCAATCCACAATCAACCCACAATCATTACTAAAACCAAAATCCATACATACTTTACTACAACAGCCCCAACATCTCAAGTTCTCCAATTTATACTACTCTCAATCATGAACTAAAAGCTATACTTAAGTTCATTAACCAATAATCAAGATTTACTACTTCAAAAACATTACAAAACCAACCCAACTCTAAATATACAATAATCATGCTTCTCATGAACTATACTACTCATAACAAGCTCTTAACATTCAATAATAAGGCTAGGTTAAGAGAATATACCTTCCTTGAGAGTAGGAGTAACTAATGAGCTTGAAACAACCTTTGGAAATCCTTACTAAAGCTTTATCTAAACAAAAACACAAGATCAAAATTTCAAGTTCTTGAAAACACTATTCACTCTCTTCTTCCATTAATTATTGGAAGAGATTGTGAAGGAAATGGAAGCTTAGATTCATAGAATATCTATATCCATGTACAAGGAACCTTGGATAATTACCTCACTAATTATCAAAGCTTGGAACTTGAATTTGGACTTTCTTTTCTTTGAAAAAGAAAAGAGGTCGAGAGCTTCTTGTTAGAAATGCAAAGTCAACTTCTCAAATTTGATTTTGTGTTATGATTATTGTTGGCTTGGTTGCTTCCTTTTGTTTTGTTAATTAACCTTTTACCATGGTAAAAATTGTGTGGCTTATAATCAGCCAACAATTCCTTCCCATTTGGTCATGCTTATGTCATCCTCTTATGTCATCTTGTTACACTTGTCTTCCTCTTATTGGTGTGATGACATCATCATCCACTAACCCCTTTGATTAACCCCTAATTACTTGGCTAATGATCGTTGATCTGTTATACGGTTCGCTTAACTTTTGTTCTCGTTTATCGTTTGAGGGATCATACCCGGGATCTTATTACTTGGGTTCCCTTAACCTTTCTCAATACATTATATTCCTTTTATGATCCTCTCTTATAATCCTTGAATTTAAATCCTTTTAATCATGTTACCTTATACTCAGTTCTTTCTGTATCTGGTGGGTTTTCGTGAAAAATCAAAGTGTTCGAATTTGGATTCTAACGATCTCTACATTCACTTATATACCATATAGAGTACTAATAAGATCTCAGAATAACAATAAAAGAACCTCTACAAAGTGTGGCATGAAAAGTTTTCTTATTCAGCATAATTAGCAAAATCACTATTCATAAGGGTTACAAAAAGTCCAAAATTTTGGGGTTATTGCAATCATGGGCATTCTCAAAGCACTGTGATGAGCATTACTTCAAGACAACCCTGATCCAGTTAATCAATTAGACAAATACTGCTCTTCAAACCACTACCAATGCCAGCACCAAGAAGCTCCTTCAGGCACATCTAGCCTCCATGCAACTTCAACAAATCCAGGGCTTCCAGCATGCTAGGGATGTAAACACCATGAAGGGTGATATTGAGGAGATGAAAAAGGCTATTTCAGACAGGATAGATTCTAAATTTCCAGAAGCTATAATGCTTGACATCAAGAGGCAATTAAGGAAAAATTAGTGATCTGTCAACCAAGATAGATGCCTTGGACACAAGAATGTTATCCATGGAAGCATCTTTAACTGCCATTCATCTCCATCAAGCACAACAGACTGATCTACTTCAAAAACTGGTGGCTGCTCAAACCCCCTCCTCTACTCAACTTGATGATAACAAAAAGGGGGAGAAAGGATCAAGTGAGGGGGAGAGGCTTCAAATTCAAATCAGTAAAGTAATTATACCTTCAATTACTATCTCAAAGCCATCAGTTAAAGATAGTATAGATCTGATCAATGCAGCAGCAGCCAACTTAATAGCAGCTGATAAGGAAAAGTTGAGTTTAGTCAACTGGGAGAAGATTGATGAGGAAATACATAAGAAATTTGAACTTGTCAAGGAGCCAGTTAAGTCAGCCATCCATCACTCTCAAGTCAAGCAAATTAGTGTGAATGAGATGAGCATGAACTATCTGGAAAGAGGACAATCTTCCTGCATCAAATCTCCAAAGGCTGAAATAATTCTTAAACCAAGGGTAAACTACTCAAAATCATCATTGAAGAACCCTTTGGACACTGTGTATGAGACACCTAAGCCTGATGAGAAGAAGCTTATGTCAAGGTCAATTGCTTTATACAAAGATCCAGCTGATTCAGCTTCCAAAAGGAGGATTGCCAAGATTTTCAAAAATGGGAAAGAAATTTGCGTGGTGGCTGGACATCCTCAATTTGCTCAATCAAAGAGAGAAGAAAAGGCAAGATTGAAGCAGGAAAAGAAGCAAGCTGCTCTAGATGCTAAAAAGACTAAACAAAAGAAAGAGCATATTGCTATCTTGGCCAAGCTACATGTTGTAAATTCATCACAACAAATTCCTTCTCAACCATCTGAAGCTATTGAATCAAAGAAGCAAGTTGAACAACAGAAGAAATCTCTAAGAAAGAAGGAATTGGCTAAAAGAACTAAAAGGAAACTGGATATTATTGACAAGGAATTGGAAGATCAATTTCCTAAGGAATCCACACCATCTACAACTCAAGCATCAAAGCCCTCTGTGGTATTTGAAGATATCAGGGTGGTGGATCCCTACAGGAATATTCATAGTGAACCTATTGTGCCCAAGGATTAGCCAATAGAATGGGAGAACATACCAATTCCTGACTTCAATCTACCAATCCTTAGCAAGCTAAAAAGAACAAAGTCAAGAGTAGTCAAGAAAGTGAAGTTGTCACCTCTCAAATCCAAGTCTCAAGTCAAAGCTCAATCTAAAGTCAGTAAGGGAGACTATATGTACTTGTGTGACATTAAAGAATTTTCTGACCTAAACCTCTATCTGGATGAACTAGATGAAGTGAGAGGAATTGATGCATATAGAAACCTATCTGAAAGGTTAGTGTTCAAGTACAAAGGAGGAAAGGAGATTCAGTGGCCTCTTCACAGGATCCTTCAAGAAAGCCAAGTTGTACTGATTAAAGTTTATTCATCCTTCAAGAAGAACTTTGGGTTCAACATTACTGCAAGAAGATTGGTATTGAAGAAGATTGAAGAACTAAGGAGTGTTAGAGCTAAAGATGCACTTCCAAATACTCTAATCATCCCTTACACAGGGAGAAGAGTGCATCTAAGGCCCTACTGGCTGAAGGAGTTCATGGAAGACAAAGGTGTGAGAAGATTCTTCAGATTGGAAGACCAATTGAGTATCTCTACCAATGAGACTCTTTTGGAAATGCAAGGAAAGCTAAATCTCTCTGAATCTGATGAACTGGAATTCCACAGGCAGCTCCAAAATCAGATTGAGGAAAACAACAAAAAGCTTGGAAAGAGATCCAGACCTTCAAGAAACTAGACAAATCTGCTCAGGCTAGAGGAGCATCTTGAAAAATGAATGTGAGCAAAACTTTGTACATTTCTGTTAATTGAAGCACTTTTTAGTAATATCTACTTTCTCTTAAAGCTATATTTTTAGGGTGTTTTGTTATCATCAAGTATCTCTTAATTTATGGCTACAATTCCAGTATACATAAATTGGGGGAGATTGTTGTGTATATGTTGCGTACTTGATGATTTCATGAACAAAACACCTTAGTAGATTTTACTTAGTGAAATAATGTAGCACTCGACGAATAAGATTTATAGTCCCGACGGATGACTCGTTATAGTCCCGAAGGATGATAACTTATTATCTATCGAGTGAGTAGCTTATGTAACAATAAGTCTGTAGCACATTTCTGCATTCACCATTGTATAGATTATGTAAGTAGTATTCAAGTCATGTTGACTTTAACTAGATATGCAGAATAGGTTGATTAATTGTACATAGATGATGTCCTGTAATTCTGCATAAATAAAATGAAGTCAAGTGCCAGTTTGCCACCCAAAGGATAACCTACAATGAAGTCGACGGATGATCAAATAGACAACCCAACGGATGATCATGAACCCGACGGATAAAGAATTCAAATATTTGTTGACAGTGACAACACAGTCACATGCGTCGAGTGGATGCAAATGGAATGTGGTAGCCTATTCAACTGGGTTTTCGAGAACAAAGAAGCATTGCCATTTCCATGCTATTTTGAAGATATTCAAAGATGTTGGAATATAGTAATGAAGTAGCATTGTAATATATTAGATAGTTTTTGTTTTATTATCTTGTCTTATTACTCTGTAATCTTGGTAATATATAAACCAAGAAGTAGCAACTAAAAGACGATCGATCTAAGCAAGAAAGCAGAGAAACACTTGTAAGCAGGATTCTTAGCATTTCTCTGTAGTCTTAGAAGTTCAATTGTTGTAAGTAGTTGTGAGCATTTCTGCACACAGGGTTCTCTCGATATATAATATATATCTCTGGTGGAATCATTCAAATCCACCAGAAATCCACCAGAAAGTTTTTAAAGACTCTTGTTTTTAATTACTTGTGTTTTGATTCACTTAAGTCTTTATTCCGCATTGTGCTAATCAATACACTTATATTTATATTTGAGTTAGAACATTTTATTTCAAGAAAAAGTTTCAAGAATTCCATTCAACCCCCTTCTGTAATTCTTGTCATATTGTCAAGGGGCAAACAGGACTTATCGCTTGGAAGACTTGGATGGCAATCTTATTCCCCGGGCTTGGAATGCCGAGCACTTGCAAAAATATTATCAGTAGGGCACGACCTTGGCCCCCTCACTTCTATAACTGATTTTTATGTAATAGTCTAGTAGTAAATAAATTTCTCCTAACCTAAGGGGTAGTATATATGACTACGAACTTTGAAACTAGCTGAAATTAGCTGAAGGATCAAATTTCAAATAATTTCCCCATAGGGTATAGTAGCCATGGGACTGGTGTAATTTTTATACTAGAGCTCATTATCAATAAAAGAAAAAATTATTTAATTAAATGTTTTTTCAGAGTATCATGGTAAGATTATATATCAGGCGCACCCTAAAGGTAGAAGCGCCTAAATAAAATTTACTCATCATGTTTCTACTCAAAAGATTGGAGGGCGCGCCTCATGATAGAAGACGCCCAGACAATATGTAGTCTGTGAAATATAAAAAAAACTTATAAGGCATGTTGTCAATTTATAATAGGAAAGATAGATAAATAGTATGGAAATGTTTCAAAAATGGTTTGTCGTCATTCTATAGGCGATGAAAGTATCTCAACCACATTCACTTGGGGTGTGTGTAAGAGAAGAATAAGAAAAGCACTTGCAGGTAGGATGTTAGGTCACACACACTGTAGAGGGGTTGAATACAGTGTAAAGTACAATCAAATCGAACTTTAATATCACAAGTAACAGAAAACAAACTTTATTGAAATAATAAACTCTGTTATAGTATGGAACTGTTACCTCTCAGTGATGAACAAATATCACGAGAGCTGCTAGGGTTAATACGAATAATCTTCTCGAATATGATAACACTTATAGTGTAAACCCTATGTCTGTGTTTATATACTACACAGTTACAAGATAATCGCTAATTGATATGGAATATAATTCTGCTTCCTAAAATATATCAATCAGATATCTTTTCTTCCAAGTATTCTATTCTTCATAGAATTCCTTCTTCATGCATATCTCTTCTTATGTTTATCTCGATCTTCTTTCCTCTAATCAGCTACTGTCCTTATCTGAACGTCCTTCAGCACTTAAGTTCTGATATCCATCTTCTGATGATTATCTCCTGATAATATAAGTACTGATATCCTTAAGTCCTGACTTCCAGTAAGTACTGATTTATCCTGTTTAAGTAAGATCTGAAAACTAAACATAAATCATATTAGCCATGACATTATCAAATATATCTAACAATCTCCCCCAACTTGTAAATTAGCATAATATACAAGTTTAACAGATATTTGATGATGTCAAAAACATTAAGTACAAATGCATGAGAATTAGACTAGATAACTATAACTTACAATCCTTAAAGCTTTACCAACATTTAACTTCTGATAACAGCTTCAGTCTGTACAAATATCAGAATTTAATCAGTTGTAGATCTTGACTTGGTTTCATCTTCTTATCTCTCTGATGTCAGGAGTTGTTTTGAGATAGTTCTTCAACAAACATTTCTCAGCATATCTAAGTTCATCAATCATCCTCATTTTAGCATCTTTAAGCTCTGCAGTATCTTCACCAATTTGAAAGATTGCAGCCCTGAGATCATTAATCTTAGTTTTTCTTATATCCTGATCCAGTCTGATCAAATATGCTTTATCAGACTCAAGATTGAATTACACAGCCCTGTAACCTAGAAAGGTAGTTATAATCTTAGCAGTGTTGGGCTTCATTTCAACTATATCACCCTTGTGATCTCTGTACTTTGGAAGATATGTGCTGTCAGACTTAACAGAATAAAGCCTTTTTTGTCTCTGAATCTGATCCTTCAAATAGTTTGCAGCACTTTCTGTTAATCTGTCATTCACTTGAAGTAAGAATAGTACATGCTCCAGTTCTTCAAAATACTTCAATGGAATGGCATTTTGCCTTATATGATAAACCCTACCATCTGTCATGAAGTACAACAAGATGTGTTCTTTCAAGTAGGTATGGTAAACCATTTGTACAGATTCCAGTTGATTCAATCTCTCAGGAGTTGCTCCAATACCTGGTTCACTCAAGGAAGTTGGATCATTCGTAGTGTTCTGTATTCTTCTTTCATCAGCACTTCCCAATCCAGTTTTATCTCTTACTTCCTTTCCAGTAACTACTCTTGCTTCAAAACCACTTGCGGTAGTCTTCAAAGGTTGAGTCTGTTTTGCTTTAGTGAATCCTGGTAGGAGTGTCTTTGATCTATCTTTTGATATCAAGTTAACTTGAGCTATGTCAGAGGTTACTTGCTTCTTTGGAATATCAGAACTTACTGTCTCTTGACTCTGAACAATTTGAGTCATGTCAGAGGTTGTTTTAAGAACTTTTCTTGAAGTCAGAGCAAGATCATCCTTTTCATCAGTGATTTCTTCATTCTCAGGAGGCACATAAACCTTGATAGGTTCACCAACCTTTTCTTTACCCTTGGATCTTGGATCTATCTGCGGTTGTGATTTAGCCAATGTTGCTTCAGTATTTGTCCTTTCTTTTATCACAATGCCTTTAAGTTTTGGAAGTGTCTTTTTACCAGAAGCTTCAGATTTAGATGTGACTTTCTCTGATTTAAGTTTGGCTTCTTCTTCCATTAAACTCTCCAAGTCCATTCCTGGATTTTCCCGAAGAAATAACTGTCTTGACATTTCTTCATCAAGATCTAAAAGTTCATCAGAACTTATCCTTTTACCAGTAGCAGAACTAATTCTTTTCCCAGTATCAGAACTTGTCCTGTAACTTGCGATTTCAGTTTTTCTTGATGAGAAACCTCTACCTTGACTATGACCTCTACCCATTCCAGAGTTTCCTTGATCATCCTTTTCATCATCCTTCCCTTTCAGTGTCTTGGCAGTCTTGCATTTGGACTTAATTACTCTCTCCCCCTTTTTGGCATCAGCAGGTAGTAGAAGAGAGACAAGCAATTCCACTGAGGCTTGGATTTCAGTAAGTTGAGATTGCTGAAAAGCTTGATTTTTCAGAATATCATCAATCTGAGCTTGTTGTTTCTCTTGAGTCTTCTCAATATAAGCAATCCTGTCAAAGGTAGGTTGGAAGAACTTTTTCTTGTCAATTTTCTGAATTTGGTCATGTTTGATGAATTCTTCCTGAATCTTGTGTAGCTCTGCATGAGTAGTTGAATGGAGACCTTGTAGATGTTTAGTACTTAATGCAGTGACTCTAAGCTGGGTTTTGAAATCATCAGTATTTAACATCTCATCAGCTTTTGTCAATTGCTCAGCCAGATTCTTTGCAGATGGAACACAAGTAATTGAGTTCCATTCCTTAGTCCACTCCTGACCAGCAGGAGTTTCACTCCAAGGCACTGGTGCTTCTCTGGTAACAAACTTCTTAACAAGTTCAGATTTAAGAACTATTTATTGAGGGGCATGTCCTGAAGGACCTGCTTCATCAGTATCTGCTTGTAGAGCAGCATCACCAGTATCTCCAGCATTTGCAGCATCAGAACTTACAGAATCAGCATCTTCTGACAAAACAACAGTATGCGAAGCAATTGAGGCTTCAGCATCATCTTCTAAGTGCTGATCTGGATCCAAGTTCTGATCAACAGCCATATCCTGATGCTCACCTATATTCTGATCATCAGCATCTAGATGCAGAGAACGTGTAGTAGATAATTCTGGAGTTTGAGCAGCATCAGTAACAGGTGTTGTTGATGGATTAGTTGTTGTTGGAGCTTCTAAGTAAAGTACTTCAGGCACAACCAAGTTCTGAATACCTATATCAACACTTGTGCCTGTATTAACAGGAGATACAGACTTTTGAGCAGGAGATACAGATGGTGTGTTGGTCTATTCAGGAATAGCCTCCTGATATGGAGTTGATGAAGAAGAAGTGACTTTAGCAAATTCCTCTTCTTGTGAGATCAGAGATTCCTGATCTCCTTCCTTAGCTGCTGCTTCTTCATCTGAAACTGGCCTTTTTGCCCTCTATTTCTTGTATCTCTTTGTAGATATGGATTCCTTGGGAGTTTCAGGAATAGTCATTCTTCTAAGCCTCTTGAGAAGCCTAGATCCCCCAATTTCAGAATCCTTCTGAGAAGTCACTTTCTCAGCTTCTTGGACAACAGGTTCTGATGTAGAAACCTGTTCCTCACTGTCAGACTCATCTCTCAAAGCAATCCTCCTTCTCTTTTGAGGTGTTTGAGGAACAGTCTTTGTCCTCTTAGGTTTGGAAGATGAAGGCTTCACAGTAGGTGCTGAGGATGAGGGTTGAACTGTCTGTGAAGTGGAGAGATAGGATTTGATATATTTCCTAAGGGTTGGTTGAGTAGTATGGGTGGTATGTTCTGATGGTTGTTATGGTATTTGGGAGGTGTTTGTTGGTTGGACATCAGGATTAACAGATCTATAGGAATCAGGATCAGCATTTACTAAGATCTGCTTCACAGACTGAGGAATCTGTAAAGGTCTAAGCACTGGTTTCTTAGTGTCAGCATTTACCAGGTCATTAAAGTATCGTTTTGCAACCTTAAAAGGTGGAGTTAAGGAACTGATTAAGTGAGGTACACCAGTACAAAAAGTATATATAAGTTGACAGAATCTAGCAAAGTAGACAACATTCCTATCCTCTGTCATCCTATACCCAATAAAACCTAGTATAGCCGTTGCAAAATCAAAATGAGTTTGGTTTATAATGGCATACCTGATGTGCTGACTCATTATAGGGATGGCATCAAAATTCGAACACTTGTTCCCAAAAGCTTTAGTGATGCAGTCGAAGAAGAAGCTCCATTCCCTTCTGATATGAGCCCGTTTCAACTGCCCAAGCTTTGCCAAACTCTGTTCATACCCCAAACTGGCCATTAACTCCTGAAGAGCCGATTCCTCTGGAATTGAAAAAGTACATCCTTCTGGGAGATGTAGAGTCTTGCGTATTGTACCAGGAGTGACTGCATATGAAGAATCACCCACTTCGAAAACAATACTAGGAGTACCATTTGGACCACCATTATCAAAGTTTCCAGTCCTCCAAAGTGTCATAACTTCTTGGCTTGAGAATACTGAAGGTTGGGTCAATGCATACCCGATTTCACTGTGTGCAAGAAGGTCTTGCACAAAATGCAATTCAGACGGAGCTTCAGCATTATCAAGAATAGCAGCATAATTGTTTGGAACAAATTTAGCTCCATCAATGATTAAATCCTTAGGTGCCATGAAAGTAATCGAGAGGTTTAAGTGCCTGTTAGGTGTTTGATAGAATGTCTATATGAAAAACCAACGTTAGAAGAAGAAAGAGAGTAAAAGCAAGTAGAGAGAAAAAGTATGAAAGGAAATAAAAGATTAAAAAATCTTCTCTCTATCTTACTTATACTTTTAAAAAAATGTAACCGTTGAACACCTGTCAGACATGCAGTAAAAACGAATAGGTAATGGGCACGAGAAAATAGTAATCATTACTTACCCACTTGCAGTTTTTCAAGGAAAAACCGTTCCACTTACCCAGTTATTCCATTAATCAAGGTGAAACAGTTTTAATTCAAAATGGAAACTGTTCCCACTTATTGAATTATTTTTCACTGCAACATCAATATTTTTGAAAAAAAATTGAGTGAAAATGACCATAATAAATCGGATGAGCAAGTACTGATAAAAGAAAATCAGAACTTAAGTTAAAACAGAATTTATGTGGTCATCAGAATATGAATATGTATCAGGATTTATCAATACATTATAAAATATCTCAGAGATAAGATCTTGAAAAAAAACAAATTTCATTAATATATCAAGAGAATACATTCATGAAATTGAAATTACATCAGAATTTGTATAAGATTTCCCTAAGCTGCTAAACCTAATGTCAACAGCCTTTGTCCTAGCTCAAGAAGCAGGGCAAGGCTGAGGATGAAGAAAAACAGGAAGAAGAAAATAAATTATTTCTTCTTCCTACTCTCGACAAACAAAATAGCGAGTCGAATGATTCGCTCTTGCTGGCGGAGAGCTTCCAGCCTTTCCTCCTCCAATCGCTCCAGATGGCGATGGTAGTCCATGTAGAAGTAAGTACCTCCTGGGGAACAGAGTCCCATATCTCATCAGGAATGGCAGTGACGTGCCATTCCTGCTGCCAATCGGCACAGCTCAGCTCCATGTTGAATGTTTCATAGTTCAAAAACATATTGGAATTGACCATGGTGTTTTTGATAGAAAAAGTATGAAGGTGAGTTTGTGATAAAAGAGGTGATGGGAAGGCTGATGTGAAGTGGTTGTTTATATAGGCAAGAGAATGCCAGGAGACGCAAAGAAATTTAATGCTGACAGGTGGAATTAATTCCACCTCGTCTCCCCAGACTTGGAAAAAGAAAAACATTCATTGGAAAGAGAAAACATGGTTTAATGCGTACAAGAAGCAAGTAAAAGTTGATTGTTCATGTACGAGTACCACTATCCCTAACTATAGTGACTATTAATCTTCCACTTCAACAGTATTCAGGTTTAAATTAAGACTGTTGTCAAATTTTATCCACAAATAAGTCAAGTAAAGAATCAGACTGTAATATCAGAACTTAGACTTATATCAGAACTTAACAGTCATCAGAACATAATTTCTTAACTCGAAAAAGGAATGCCTATTTTAGTAAGTCCTCACACAAATTCTGATTTATATTCTTCAAAACTTAATCATCAGAACATGCAATCAGAACTTGTCCTCAGAATTTGTGCAATGTGACACAATGATTGTTCATCTAAAACAACATAGATCCCCACAGTGATTTTCATCATTCATATGAAGTGGTTAGTGTGTGCATTAAGCTAAATATCAGACAAAGAGAAAAGTCTGATTCACTTCAGTACATCTTAGAAATAAGGCATAACTAAAACTTTACTAAAAACCTGTCAATATTCTGAAACCTACTATTAAATGAATTCATGCTTGAGTCCACCTCAACTATTTTGTGCTAATTTTGTGCATCTTTTTAAATTCTATTTTACAGTGGCTTCTCAGTGTAAGTGAGTCACGACTGCTTATCAGAATTTATGCTATTATCAGAGTATTTCTCCAGTAATTATAGAGTGTGAAAAGTCACCAAGAAAATATTTTATTTGCTTTTCTGATGCATATTACTTAATACCAGCAATGCACTTGGGTCTTTCCTTCCATATTTTTACTCTAGATCTCAAAGGAGTACCTGATTTTTAATCCTTGTTTCTCTTTCTTTTTCTTTTGATAAGTGAGGTTTATCAGCACTTAGTACATTCAACAGATTTACTAGCATCAGAATTTAACAGATGAGTAGCATTATTCTAGTTTGTGACTTAGTAATAAGATAGACAAAGTAAACTCAACTAAGCTCAATTATCAGAATTTGCTTATGTCAATAGATTTCCATAGAAATAATTACTTCTTACATGGGATCCCTTGTTTATTGAAGACTACTAGGTCAGCATTTAGCACAGTTATCCTCATAGGATTGAATAGTTACCTAAACAGACATATCTCTATCAGAGTTTAGAAACATTGATCAGACAACAGTCAGTACTTATACATATTTTTCAATTTAGCACAGAATACACAAGGAGATTGAATTCTGTAAATACTGTTCATAAAGTCTGATGCAACAGAACAAAACTAAGCAGATTTAGAGAAAGAACCTGAAACCATTCCAAGTTCATTTACCAATCTTGTAAAAGTAGCTTCACACAATGGTTTTGTGAAGATATCTGCTAGTTGTTGATCTGTTGGAACAAAGTGCAATTCCACTGTACCTTCATCTACATGTTCCCTGATGAAGTGGTACCTAATGCTGATGTGCTTTGTCATAGAGTGTTGAACTGGATTACCTGTCATAGCAATAGCACTTTGATTATCACAGTAAATAGGGATTTTGAAATATGTTAACCCATAATCCAGTAATTGATTCTTCATCCAAAGAATCTGTGCACAACAGCTTCCTGCAGCAATATATTCTGCTTCTGCAGTTGATGTGGAAATTGACTTTTGTTTCTTGCTAAACCAAGAAACCAATCTGCCTACAAGAAATTGGCAGGTTCCACTTGTGCTTTTCCTGTCAATTTTGCAACCTGCAAAATCTGCATCTGAGTAACCTATTAGTTTAAAATCTGATTCTCTGGGATACCATAATCCCAGATCAGTTGTTCCCTTAAGATACTTGAAAATTCTTTTCACAGCTGTTAAGTGAGGTTCTCTTGAATCTTCTTGAAATCTTGCACAAAGACAGGTAGCATACATGATATCAGGTCTACTAGCAGTTAGATAGAGTAGAGAGCAAATCATACCTCTGTAATCAGTAATATCTATTGATTTACCAGTATCCTTATCCAGTTTTGTGGCAGTGGCCATGGGAGTGGATGCACTTGAACAATCTTGCATTCCAAATTTCTTCAGCAAGTTTCTGGTGTACTTAGTTTGACAAATAAAGGTGCCTTCTTCATTTTGCTTGACTTGAAGACCCAGAAAATAGCTAAGTTCCCCCATCATACTCATCTGATACCTTGACTGCATCAGTTTGGCAAACTTCTTGCAAAGTCTGTCATTTGTAGACCCAAAAATGATATCATCAACATAAATCTGGACCAAAAGTAAGTCCTTTCCATGCTTGAGGTAGAACAGTATTTTGTCTATAGTTCCTCTGTTGAATCCACTTTCCAGAAGAAACTGAGCTAAAGTCTCATACCATGCTCTGGGAGCTTGCTTAAGTCCATAAAGTGCTTTATCAAGCCTGTAGACATAATATGGATGTTTGGAATCTACAAAGCCTGGAGGTTGTTCAACATATACTTCCTCCTCCAATTCTCCATTGAGAAAAGCACTTTTCACATCCATTTGAAAGACAGTAAACTTTTTGTGAGCAGCATAAGACAAAAATATCCTTATGGCTTCTAACCTAGCAACTGGTGCAAATGTTTCATCATAATCAATTCCCTCATGTTGAGAATATCCTTTTGCAACCAGCCTTGCCTTATTCCTTATAATTATGCCATTACTGTCAGTTTTGTTTCTGAATACCCACTTTATACAAACAACAGATCTATTCTTGGTCTTGGCACTAGGGTCCAGACTTCGTTTCTTTCAAATTCATTTAACTCTTACTGCATTGCTTGCACCCAATCAGCATCTTGAAGAGCTTCTTCCACTTTCTTTGGCTCAGTCTGAGAGAGAAAAGAATTGTAAAGACATTCGTTTGAAGTACCTGTTCTAGCTCTGACACCTGCATCAGGATTTCCAATTATCAAATCAGGTGTATGTGATTTAGTCCACTTCCTTGCAGATGGAAGGTTTTCTCTAGAACTGGATGCTCCCCCATGATCCATGTTGTCTTCATTTTCATTTTCCGATGCTCCCCCTGAAACTATGCTCTCTGAGTTGGATTCTTCAAAATTTAGATTTTCAGAACTATCAGAACTTGGCTTATCAGAACTTGAAGAATCAGAACTTGAAGAGCCAGATGTATGTTCTGATGCTTCTTGAGATGTGGTATGTTCTTGAGTATGCTCCCCCTGCATAGGTGCATCTTCCTTTGGCGTAGTCACCACAGTTTCAATAACATCATAGTCTAATCCATCAGAGTTTACAGTATCAGGACTTAGACTGTCAGGATTTTCAGTATCAGAATTTGAGTCTTTATTTTCAAATCTCAGCTGATCATGATCAATAAAATCTTCAAGACCAGTAATATTCTTGTCATCAAAAGAGACATTGATAGATTCCATGACCACTCTTGTTCTCAAATTATAGACTCTGAAGGCTTTTGTGGAAAGTGGATATCCAACAAAGATTCCTTCATCAGCTTTTAGATCAAATTTAGATAGCTGTTCAGGATGAGTCTTGAGAACAAAACACTTGCATCCAAATACATGAAAGTACTTCAGATTTGGCTTCTTTTCTTCACCATCTCATATGGTGTTTTTCCTTGCTTGTTAATGAGTGTTGCATTTTGAGTAAAACAAGCAGTCTGCACAGCTTCAGCCCAGAAATAGGTTGGAAGCTTTGCTTCTTCAAGCATTGTACGTGCAGCTTCAATGAGAGTTCTATTCTTCCTTTCAACAACTCTATTTTGCTGTGGAGTTCCAGGAGCAGAAAATTCCTGCTTAATTCCATGGTTTTTGCAGAACTCTTCCATTATCAAATTCTTGAACTCAGTGCCATTATCACTCCTTATGGTTTTCACAGAATCTTTGACCAATTTATCCAGATGTTTGACATGATCAATCAAGATAGATGCAGTTTCACTTTTTGTGTGCAAGAAATATACCCATGTGTATCTGGTGAACTCATCCACTATGACCAACGCATATTTCTTCTTTGCAATAGACATGACATTCACTGGACCAAATAGATCAACATGTAGTAGATGATAAGGCTCAAGAATTGATGATTCAGTCTTTCTCTTGAATGAAGATTTTCTTTGTTTGGCCTTCTGACAAGAATCACAAAGGCCATCAGGAGCAAATACTGACTTTGGCAGTCCTCTCACAAGATCTTTCTTGACTAGTTCATTTATATTGTTGAAATTTAAATGAGAGAGTTTCTTGTGCCAATTCCAGCTTTCTTCAATTGATGCTCTACTCATCAGACAGATTGCAGAACCATCAGTACTTGTTGAAAGCTTAGCTTCATAAATGTTACCACGCCGGTATCCTTTTAGAACAACTTTGCATTTGGATTTACTCACAACTTCACAGTATTCTTCAAAGAAATCAACATGATAACCTCTGTCACAGATTTGACTTATACTCAGCAGATTGTGTTTAAGTCCTGAGACCAGAGCTACTTCTCTAATGATGACATTCCCAAGATTAATATTGCCATATCCCAATGTTTTTCCAATGTTGCCATCTCCATAAGAAACACTTGGGCCAGCTTTCTCCACAAAGTCTGATAGCAGGGCTTTATTTCCAGTCATATGTCCTGAACATCCACTGTCCAGAACTAGAATATTTTTCCTGTTGCCCTGCAATCACAAAGACCACTAATGATTAGTTTTAAGGATTGCTTGGATCCTTTGGCCTTATCAAGTTTGTTAAAATTTGCAGCGGATTTAGCATCAGAGTTTATGTCAACATTTTTCTTATCAGAACTTACACTATCAGACTTTGAATCAGAATTTACACTAGAAGGAACAATGGAAACTTTCTTCAAAGAATGTTTTATTTGATAATAATCATAGTACAAACTATGATATTCCTTACAAGTATAAATGGAATGACATAAACTACCACAATGAAAACAAGGATTTTGTGGTTTATATCTAACAGACTGACTCTTAACTCCTGATTTTGAAGGTAAGGAGTTTATGTTCTTATTCTTCCTGCAAAAAGTAGCCAGATGGTTAGAACTTCCACAGTTATGACACGTTTTCCTAGGAGCATCAGGAACAGGCCTATAATCATTGCTTTTATTCACACCTTCCTTTACATTCCTATTTTTCCTAGGTGATTTTACCTTGTTTGCATTCTTAACATCTTTCAGCTTATGCTTAAGCTGCTTCTTAGTCATTAAGCCTATGTTTACTTCAACTGTCTTTTCCTGTTTTAGTTTGTCAGAAGTTAATTCCTCTTTAACTTCTGATTTCTCATTATCAGACTTTACAGTTACAAACTTAACAGGTTTTAATTTTGGCTTTTGCTTAGCAACAGGCTTAATTTCTACAGTTCCTTTATCATTCTTATCCTCTCCATAACCTAAGCCATCTTTCCAATTTTCACTACTTAGCAAATTTTGAGTTGTTCTGCCAGAGTTAGTCCAAGTCCTGATAATCTCTTTTTCCTTTTCTAACTCAGTTTTTAGAGATTCATTCATTTTTAGCACTTCATCCCTAACATAAAAAGCATCATCTCTATCCTTCTGAGTTTGATGGAACATAACTAACTCTTTTTCTAAGAAATCATTTCTTTTCTTAAAAGCAAGATTTTCAGAAGTTAATCTTTCACATGTTAAAGTTTGATCTCTATAACTAACAAACATGGTTTTAAGATATCTTCTCAACTCATTAATATCATCAGTATGAAAAGCATAAGTAGTCTGAGGTACCTTTATTTCAGCAGCTTCAGAACTGCTCTCAGCACTTTCTTTATTAGCATTTTCCATCAACGTATAGTTCTCCTCACTTTCAGAGTCTGAGGTGTCTGTCCAGCTTTTCTTCTTTGTGATAAGAGCCTTGTCTTTGTCACCCTTTACTTTCTTGCAATCAGGAGATATGTGGCTTTCTCACCACAGTTATAGCATTTGACATTGGTATAATCTCCTCTATCAGACTTTCCTCCTTTGCCCTCAGATCTTCTGAAATTCTTCATATCAGAACTTGTGCCTTTCCTGGAAAACTTCTTTCCCTTCCTGAACTTCCTGTATGAAATCTTTGTAATCCCTTTCACCATAAGAGCACACAGCTTCATCAGCATCAGTCTCAGGCAAGCTTTCAGAATCTGAGTCATCATCACTTTCAGAACTTGATGACTCAGTATCAGACTTTGTGAAAAGAGCTTTACCCTTCTCTTTCCTTGAGGTAGCTGCCTTGGGGAATTCTCTTCAGCCTTAAGAGCAATTGTCCTTGACTTTCCTCCTTTCCTCTTGCTTCTTTGTTCCATCTCAAGTTCATGAGTCTTGAGCATTCCATAAATTTCATCAAGAGTTGTTTCATCAAGATTGTAGTTGTCTCTTATTGTTGTTGCCTTCAAATCCCAGCATTCAGGAAGAGCTAACAGGAATTTAAGTTTTGAATCTTCAAGTTCATACTCCTTATCAACCAATGACAAATCATTCAAGAGTTTGACAAATCTATCATATAAATCAGTCAATGACTCATTAGTCTTTGAATCAAAGTGTTCATACTCTTGAGTGAGTATTGTCTTCCTGTTCTTCTTAATTGTATCGGTTCCCTGACACCTTGTTTCCAGAGCATCCCATATCTCCTTAGCAGTCTTGCAGTTAATTACCCTATTTGACATTACATTATTAATGGCACTATGCAGTAAGTGTCGTACCTTAGCATCCTTAGCAATTGATGTTATATCTTCAGCAGTATAATCACTCTTCTCCTTTGGTACGGTCTTTGCTGCTTCACCTGCAACTGCAACAGCGAGCTTGGTTGGTTTGTGAGGCCCTTCCTTGATTCTATCAAGATATTTTGGATTTGTTGCTTCTAGGAACATGGTCATCCTCACCTTCCATATGGAATATTCAGATGGTCTCAGTATGGGAACTCTGATGGTCTCATACCGACTTTGAATTTGTGTCTTTGGTGGTTCTTCAGTTTGGGTAGGCTTAGTTGGAGTTTCTGTGTCAGACATGATTGTGTTTGGATCTTTAACTGTATGTGCGTTAACAGATAGGCTCTGATACCACTTGTTAGGTCACACACACTGTAGAGGGGGTGAATACAGTGTAAAGTACAATCAAATCGAACTTTAATATCACAAGTAACAGAAAACAAACTTTATTGAAACAATAAACTCTGTTATAGTATGGAACTGTTACCTCTCAGTAGGCGCGCCTTCAGTTTCTTCTTCCAGTCCAAGCTCTATCCTTCTTTCATTAATCTCTGCAGCATATTCTCTCTTGAACTCTGTCATCTTTGCGATAGTCTCATCGCTAAACTTCTCAAAAGAGTACTCCGGGTCATTTGCTACGAACCCCACTCTGTAGAAGTGAAAGCCACGGGCGAAGGCTTCATCAGTAAGCTCCCTCTTTTCCTCTGGTCAGCCATCCCTCTGTTGTCCTTCAAGGTATTCAATCCTAAGATTCACTTCTCCCAGTTCAGTGGGAAGGGATGAAGCCTTCTTGTTGGCAATCTCGAGTTAAGAGGTCAAGTTTGCCACTTCATCTTTAAGAAAAGAGATCTCAGAGTCCTTGGCCTTAATGTCCTTGGAAAGGAGAAATTCTTTATCTTTGAGATTTTTCTGCAAGATGTTAATGTCACCTTGCAACCTCTCTAGAAGCGCCTTCTCTTCCAATATTTTATCCACAACCTGAGTAGAATGGATGAACGGCTGGCAGGTAGCTTTGATAGAGGCTCTAGTTGCATCCTCTAAGCTCATTGATTGCCACTGGTTAACCTCCTCATCTGTAACATGGAGGGATCCTATAGGGCCAAGACAATTCAGTGAAAAGGAAGACCCAGAAGGCGCGCCATCGGTCCTTAGCCTTTTGGGCGTGCCCTGCTTCTCAGTCAGATCTATAACTGACCTTTTTGGAAGGGGAGTAGGCTGAGGGACAGGAACTTGAGTAGGAATGGATGGTTGAGATTTTTCAGCATCCTTCCTTGACTTAGATTTGGGCTTGTCACCAGGACGCGACCCAAATTATTTGGGGATTCTAGGAGGGGCCATTTCTGCATAAGACATAGAAAACATCAGTTAAGGTAACGGGAGGCGCACCCAATAAAGAGGGTGCGTCCTAATAATATGACTTTCAGAGTAAACTAAGTATGCAATAGTAGCAAGTACAAACAGAAAAGTAAGCACAGATACCGGGAAATATATGATCTAAGGGAAAATAAGTCTTAAAAAGTAGTGCAATGAGGACGCACCCACAGTATAAGGCGTACCTTTTTAAGTTTCCTTTTATCAAACCTATAGGGATCTCTTCTTCCGTGGGAACCTCACCCTGGATAGTACTATATTCTGGTTCCTCCTCCTCCTCTCCATCTTCATCGCTGTATAAGTCAATGACACGAGAGATAGGATTGCCTTTCCTAAACTATTTATATTTGCATTTTACCCCTACTTGATCAGATAAAATTCTTATTCGTATCAGGTTAGTCCTAGTGACTAAGGTTATCAAATTCCATCTTTCAGCAGCTACCTTGAGCAGGGGTTCTGCACGCTTTTTTGGCGCGCCCTCAAGGGCTTTCACAGATGGTTTGTCTGAAGAAATAAGATTGAAAATAAATGTCAGGAAGGTATACATAATGAAAAATGAAATCTGGAAAATTGAAAGGAATAAGAAGGTGCGCCCTTACTTGGGGAAGTGTTGAATCGAATCCTGATCCTGGGAACATTGTACATATAGAAGTAGTTCTCTTTCCATCCATTCTCGTGACTCACTTTGCCTGAGGAGAACCCCTTTTTGTTGTGTTGCTTGTCTACGACCAGATAGTAGTATACATGGTCAGATTTTCTTAGGCAGAAAAAATGGCTCACTTCATCCATTGTTGGTTGAGGGAAACTCGGGTCCATATACAAGATGTACAGAGCCAGGATGAACTTGTAACTATTTGGAGAAAGTTGGATTGGTTCCAGATCATATAATTCAATAACTTCCATGAGGTAAGGGTGCAAGGGCGCGCCACCCCTAGTGAAATCAACTTAGGACTTGTTACCATCCTAGGGATCCTGAAGTTCCTTCCGTAGTTAAAAATATGGGGCCTCATCATACTTGGGGGCGCGCCCATATACCTTCCATGTCGTAGAACTCCATCAGCCACTCCAATTGCTCATCTGAACAGGATGAGGGTAGTTCAACATAGAACAGCTTGCCTTGTTCTTTTCTAAAGCGCTTCTTCACTACCTCAGTGCATGGTTCATAATTATTTCAATCGAAGTCAATCTCACTATCAGAGACTTCTCAATGTTCAAAAGGGACAGGTGAGGGATCAGGAGAGGTCGAAAATTCATAACTGTCTCCATCAAAAAAGTTTGTTTCTGGCCTATATTCTGGGGAGCCCTCACTAGGTGCGCCCTCAAGGTTAGGAGAAGGAGGCACGCCCTGAGATGGTGATGAAGAAGGACTTGAAGAAAATGAACCTGTAAGACACTTTAGACGGTCTTGCGTCTACATTAACGCCCATCTCTATGTTTCTATATATGTCTGCGTTTAGCCCCTCTAGCCAGTCATCATCCTCAAACTCTGTATTCACGGGAGCTGGTGACCTCTCTTTTTGAATTAACTTTTGTTTGCCTTTCCTACGAGCCAAAAGAACATTATCCAGAGAAGAATTGTTGGAGGAATCTTCCATAAATTTTCCTTCCTTGAAGTCTTGGACGAGGTTTGATACACGATCTAGGAATTCAGGGGTGTGATGAGTGTTGGGAGGCTGTGGTTTAAAATAGACGTTGGGAGGAGAATATATCCCAAGGCTGGAAAGAAATTCCTTGAAAGGATGGAATGGAGAAGATACGCCCTCGTCTTCCAGCTGTCAAAAGAAAAGCAAAATTTATTGAGGGCACGTCTAGAGAAAGATAAATATAAAATAAGGAACAATAGAGAAAGAATGCGCCCAGAGAACTATCAAAATATACAACACAGGCATGAAAGGGAAAGTGGAAGGTCCACACTAAATACAAAGAGGATGATGAGGGAGTAACGGATAATCGAGAAAACGGCGCGCTTTATTCTACTAAAAAAATTTTTTGCTTTATGTGTACTCAATCTAGACTATCAACATCAATAGGCGCGCCCTAAGCTAAGAGGACGCGCCAGGTAAAAGAAACCGTAATTCAAAAATCAGGGTTGGCCCTAAAAAAATCCCAAACAACGGTTGAAATTCTAAAAACATAAATTCAAATTTAAAACCCTAGGATCATGGATCTAACCTGCCAATTTGAGATTTGTGCAAATACATACATAGATACATACACGAACATTATAATCATGAAGAACACAAGAAATGGAAAATAAACAGTCATTGAAATATTGCTCAAAATCAACTTCGTGAAATCTGAAAAGAAGAGGATGGTCATGTACCTTTTCGTCTGATGAGTAAATTGACAAGGATGAAGCTTTGAAACCGTTAAGAACAGAACTGATTTCGAGAATTAAAGCTTTTCCAGCGGTTTTGGTTTTTAAGAGAGAGAAAGGAGAAAAGGTAATGGTAAAAGTGAAAAGTAAAAACAATGATTTTTTACTTGTATTTATAGCTGAATGAGACAGCTGTCAAAATCAATCTTATCAATCATGTCGATCACGATTCCCGAAATCAAAAGATACGCACTAACTAGTCGATTAAAATTCCAAGGACACGCCCTCAGGATGACGCACTTTCCTTAATGATTAGAAATTATGGATGATGCAGATAATCTGGATTTGCAAAGACCGCGCCTTACGGACAAGGCACGCCTTGTAGAGGAACTGTAAGAATACATATGAATTTATACGAATTTTGAATATAGATAAGAAATTACAATCCCATTTTAAATAGCATATGAAATTTGGGGGTAGTTGTTATGCCCAAAATTTGGTATAAACCTTGTTCGGGTCAAAATCGGGTCAATTGATCAGAATTGGGATATTGGTGCCTAAAATTAAGGAAAATATATTTATTATGAGGGAAGAAGGCGTGCCCTACATATATGAGGAGGCGCGCCCTTATGCGTACGAGAAGAATAATGCTGAAGTCTTACATAATCAAGGTGCGCCCTCATTAGTGAAGGAGGCGCGCCCTGTTGATATATGAGAAAAGGAATTCAACTGATTTTTAAAGCTATCCCCTGAGGTATTAGGGTGCGCCCTAAGTAAAGAGGATAATTTTAGAAGTCTTGTTAGCTTGGTTACTTGGACGGGTTCTTTGGAGGATTCAAGAAGAAAATGAGATTATTTTTACTAACCTATTTGATGCAGATACTCTATTGAAGAACTCCTTCCTGTAATGCAACCTCAGGAAGGCGGTGTCCGTGGTCAGAGACCTCTAAGGGTATGCCTGGATGGAAGGCTTCCTCCTGTAGTCAATGAGTGTCCTCATTGGGGATGCGGGGTGAATTCTGGTATGTGTTTTGGGAGCCCGGTCTCTATAGTCAACGGGTGTTGGTAGACTTCGGAGTATCCTGCACTTTGCACCCAAAAGCTTGGGATCACTTGTCATGCAATCTGGTTTAGGCTCCTTATTTGGGGGACAAGGATGCTTCCAACATTTGGGGTGAACCACGGCTATACCTGCGTCCACGGATTAGAGAAACAGCTGGCAGCGGAGGGATAACGTTAGCCAGGGAGATGCCTTGTCCGTGAAGTTTCTAAGCCGCGGACGAGTCTTGGGCCTTTGTGCTTGGGCCTCATCGGCGGACATCCTAAAACTAGTAGAAGACGGTTTCTAATAGATTTTCTACTGGGTCTCGGGACAAGAGATCTAAACCCATTAGGTTTCTTGTTACCCAAGAAGCTTGATTCCCTATAAATAGTGATACATAGGCAAATTGTAAGGGATAAGAAATGAGAGCGCAAATGAGCCGCCACTAATCCTAAGTAATCTCACAGCCACAATAATCATTCTCACCAAACACTGTTCATAAAATTCGACGAGTACTATTCACATTTTTCAACGAAGAACAACCGTCGTGAATCTTGTTTCCGATTACGAACCTCAAACTTTGTTGCTACCAAATTTTTCATGTCAACATTAACTATAGATTTTTGAAACGTTAACGCCACACTGTACAGCTGCAAGTGCGCAAGTGTAAAATTTTCACAAATCAGATGTCAATTATAGTTTCAATGTAGCTTTTACGATGTATGCGCTTGTGAATTGTGATCGTAATTTTAAGTATAAAGAATTCATGCATACAATGACGAAGGATGCACATTTTCTCTTCTTTGCTAGAGGCTAAAATGACTTGAACAATCATATTACCGCACTTGTCTTGAAATAGTGCGTGTAGTACAGGTGCTTAAAGTGCTTTAAGCTTATAAATTTAGTTATTATTGTTGATATCTCCCAAAACATCTTCCTTGTGTTCATGTTAGATACTGGTATATGAATGATTTGCTGTAAAGTGTCTCCTTGTTTATCTCAACCTGCAACCAATATAATTTGAATGTGCAAGTCAACCTCGGAAGCCATAGATGAATGGAGAATAAAGTAACACGTCCTAAACACCTGAAACCACTGGAAACCGAGAGAAGGCCGAAGAAGGCTAGAAAACCGCAAAACACATGCGGTCCAATGGAACATAGCGACAAGTTCCTTCTAGTTTAATTTTTCTATTATTATAGCTAAATTCTGAAAGTTTTGCTTGTTACGAAGCCTACCTGCTTTTAGCTAGATCACTGATTCAGACCATGCATCAAGTCGCGATAATCAAGTGTGTACTTGTAATGTGTTAATTATGAATTCAAACTGTATACTGGAGGGGAAACTTGTGCACAAGATAATAATTTTACTTCTATAGCTGATCCATAGGCGAGTGAAAAACTAAAATTTGTCTGTCCTGTCCTATATACTACTACTACTTTATACTGCCAAATTAACATGGTCAAATATTGGTAGAAACTAGCAAGTTCAGATTTCTATAAAAGTTCCAATATTGTACTTCCTTTGATTAAATTAACTGGCCTCAACAGGGGGCAGCTTGAGTTTCATCTGCAGTTATCACAGGGTAAATAAGTTAAGTACAACATTAATGTCAGCAGTGACCTCATGAGCAACTCTTTAATCCCTTAAGCCAACAAGCATTCCTAGATATATTCTACAGGACCACAGGCATCAGAGTATCGATATTTGTTCAGGTGTATGGCATAGAGATGGTCCACCAACGCTACACTTATTATCTTACTGACTTAATTCTAATTGGTGCATGATTCTTGATTAACTTCCTTAATCAGTAGTTCCCCACCATCTGCATGATAATCTCGTATTATAATCCTAGTAGTTACCGTAATTATTATATATAGATAGTTTTACATTGCAAAGGAATCATGATCCAACCGACCTACACTAACTGCCTTGCTGTTAATCATCTTTGAGATTTAGTTCAAGTTCCTTTGTTTTGTTCTTCGAAAAAGGCTTTAGTAGGCAAATACTCTTGTTAGAAGAAGAAATCTCTGGTAATCCAGACAGCACACATAAATCTCCTCTGTGCTGTCCATTTGTCCATTCTGTGTTACCATATATTAACCATATCGATTGCAATATTCCATAGGCACAATTATAACATGCAGGTAATTAGCTAGCTTTTTTAATATATCTTGTGCTTACAATTATAACATGCGTGCAATTAGCTATTTCAAAACTCTTTTTTGTGTTCAAACTCAGATGTAACCTTAGCCCTTAGGTGATCTGCAACAACCAGATAACTTAGAAACTCAATAACTTATAAGAGGTTTCTCTAATTTATAAGTAGAAATTTGTTTTTGCAAGTTTATCTATGTTATACGCTAGGAAAAAACAATCAAAAAGACCTGGAGACAGTGATAACAGTTCATATAATTTTTTTTCCACAAGTTTACACTCTTATTAAATTGTACAAAACCTTTCAAATACAAAGACCGATACCTCAATACATAACCCATTGCCTCTATAAGTTTTAGACACATGTACACACACGCAACATGGCGCTGGTCCACAGCAATTCTACAATTACATGTGGAAATATAGTAGAATCATTTCATCTGCTATTACTGATTAGTATCGTACGGAAGGCATATTACTGCCAACCTGGTTGCTGTGAAAGACATACACATAACTGATGATAAGCTGTACTTGTCTATATATATACAGATTTTCAAGTGGCTCCTCAATGTAGTAGAACCGCAAAGAGAAAGACTTACTTCAACTCCAACTATCAAGAAGAAAAACTGCATTGGTAAGACATACATTTTCCCACTTCATAAATTACTGCACAATTTTCCACTAACAAAATAAATTGTTTGTTTCATTGGTCTTTGTCCAGTTCAATCCGGAGTTGTTCCACATAATTATTTTAGGAGCAAACAAAGCCAGAAGACTGTAGGTTTCAGGATAATCAGTTCTTGCAAGAACTTAGACATTTACAAAGAAACTAGCTTCTACAGCACGCTCAATCTAAAGAGAATTCATACCATGAAGATAAAGAGAGAAAATATTGCTAGAGGACTAGGCATTAGTTTCAACAAAGGGGTAGATTCTGCAGCAGCTCACGTCCGAAATACCAAGGTTTTGCCTGTCTCTGATTCTGCAATTGTATTATCATCCGGTCAATACTGTAAAAACTACGAAAAAAGTGCTCAGAATGCTAAGGCTGACAAAACAAAGGCATCATCTAAAGTGAAGGAGATTTTGAGATGGGTTGCGGCTGCAAAAACTGAAATGAAAGGGAAATGTACAAGTTGCAAGGTACGACAAGTTAAAATTATTACGAAATCCATTTTTTTCCTTAGTTCTAAGTTTTAAGGTCTAGGATCTTCTTTCATAAGTTCCAATCTTGTTTCAGGTTTTGCATTTTCGAAACAAGGCAACACTAAAAGCAATTCCAGATGATGATATAAATAATGAGTCTCCGAAGATTAGTTTTAGGTGGGATGTGGAGAATTGTTCAAACATATCTTCCTCTGTTTACTCTGCTTTTTCAGTGTCTTCTTCCACTAGGAATGCTGACCAAGATAGTAAACCAGGAAGCTGGATCACAACAGATTCTGAATGTAAGTACTCTGCTCTCTAGTTCAATAATTCATGTCTCAACTATTTTTAATCTATAAACACATTATAGAATATTACATGCATGTTATGTACCTTTCACATCTGTATAGTATGTATTAAGTTTATGCTACTACTATTTACTCATAGTACATGTATTATTTTCATGTTTTGTGACAGATGTGGTGCTGGAGCTATAAAGATTAGATCTTGATGAAGGCCTCAATCTGTATAATGCAGCAAGTGTTAATTTAGCCAATTTATTAAAGCTATTGGTGTTTTGTAATTTGTACACTTGTCCATTGTTGTTTATGAAAGCCAGCCATGAAAATCATGTGCATTTTTCTATAAAGTTCATGGGCAATCCAATTATGTTATAAATCCAATTATGTTATAATATAGTCCCTCCATCCCCTTTCAGTTATTATATATTGACATAAAAATATATGACAAAAAATTAATTTTATAACTTGTTTTCATATACCCCTAATTATTGTATTAAATATTCCCTAATTATTGTATTAAATATTGAGTTAGATGTGTGTATTAGTTATGAAATCAAACATTGTAAATAGAAATATAGAGGTAAAAATGGAAAATTTTGTTAAAAAGTGCATTGAAATAAAAATACGACAACTATACAGGGACAACTAAAAAGGAGTACTGACTAATGATGAAGTTACATATTTAAATATTAAAAAGGTCAGTAATCTAATAGATAACCTCTTTCCTAATATGTAGAAAACTATATCAAAATCATTATTTACTAAATGTAACTATCTAAATTTGTCCAACTTGGATGGAAAAATGTTCAAAGTTGAAAGTAAAGAATTTTGTGGGTTGAATGACATGTAAGGACTATAGATAATATTTTGATTAGTTATCAATTTAATCCTTTATTAATATGCGTTAACGGAGAAATTTGGTTAACATTTCACAGTCGAAATCAAAATCTGCAGCGGTAATCAGTGATCGAAGAAATTACCGGAGTGCACTTTTCGGAAAATGATATCAATCAATTTTTAAAACAATATACAACAAGTTGTTAATTTGGTTAACAACAACTTATGATTAAAGACAACCAGACCTCCTCCAAACAGGAGGGATACAAACACAACAATGTACTTAATCCGTGTGATGGCTCCGTGTGATGGCTGATACCAGCAAATGCATTATGCCTTTTGTACTCAAATAAATTTAATAATCTTATGTCATAAAGTAATAATGATATTACTCTCATTATTCAATTATTAGCCCTAAATCTACATGATTCCTTCTTCTTGAAGTTATAGTATTACTTGTTATAATGAAAACAAGAAAGATTATAATAAACATAAAAAAACACAAATAGGTAGAAGAGAAATTTTTTATTAATCTTGAGAATACAGATTACAGCATACACTTAGATTTAAATTTTGCCCTGGAGAGTTTATATAATACTCTCTAGAAGATTATAGAAAAACTCAGAAAATAGACCCAAAACATATAATTCTAACATATAACATAAGATATCGTAAAAGCATATTCTCTCACAAAAATAGATATACCATATGCACCATAATAATGTCATATATACCAGGAAAAAACTCTTTTACCTTAGATTTTGCCCTAAATGGGCAATCAACAACTCCTAACATTTAGCAAACCCAAACAACGTTGAAACTTGCAATGTAGAATCGGCTTGGTAAGCATATCAGATGGGTTATCAGTAGTACCCATTTTGCTCACCTTAATTCTCCTCTCACTTTTCAGAAAATGATATCTTAGATCTATGTGCTTAGTCCGCTCATGATGGACCTGATCCTTGGCTAAACAGATTGCACTGAGATTGTCACAATATAATGTAACCTGATCATGATGTAGACCCAAATCACTAACAAAATCTTTCAACCAGATTCATTCTTTTATGGTTTTTGTCAATGTCATGTACTCTGCATCTGTGGTAGACAAATACAACGTAAGTTGCAGAGGAGCTTTCCAACTAACAATTGAACCACCCAGAGTGAAAGCATAACCAATCATAAATATTCTCTTATTAACATCTCCGACATAATCAGAACATGAAAACCCTGTCACCAAACCCTCTGTATCATCTTCATAAATGGGATCAACATTAGACGTACCTTTTAAGTACCGAAAAACCCTATTCACGGCTTGCCAATACTCCTTATCTGGATCACCCATAAACCTACTAATAACACTGACAGACTGTGCAAGATCGGGTCTAATGCATACCATTGCATATATCAAGCTTCCTACTGCACCGGTATAGGGAACTCGAGACATGTACTCCTTCTCCTCAGCAGACTTAGGTGCATAAGCGACGAAATGGGCTTTTCTGTAGACATGACAAACCTTGACAAAATCTTCTGAATGTATCCCTTTTGTGATAAGAATAGTCTTCTTTTGCTTATATCCCTATAAATCACTATTCCAAGAACTTTTCGAGCCGCACCCAAAATCTTTCATTTCAAACTCAACACTAAGAAGACCCTTTAACTTTTGAATATCAGACTTGTTCTCTGCAGCTATCAACATATCATCTACATACAAGACCGGATAGATCAAAGAACCATTTGTTGTCTTACTATAATAAACACATCAATCATACAGACTCCTGGTGCAGCCAATACCTATAATATAGTTGTCGGATTTCTTATATCATTGTCTCGGAGACTATTTTAGTCCATACAAAGACTTCAATAACTTGCTAACATAGTCTTCCGTACCAGGAACCTGAAAATCATCTAGTTGAGTGATGTATATCTCCTCTAACATTATACCTCCGAAGTCCGAGCATTTGGGCATTTGGGTCAATTACTAATTTAAAGCATAATCTCTAATATTACTGATTTATTTTACTTATAAGATCAATGCATCAAAACAAGTACATAATTTAGCTGGAAGATAGAGCTTCATATATGCGAGATTCAAGAACAAAGAGTATCAATTATAGCAAAGATTATAATAAGTACCATATATTATGACATTGCTAGATATGAATTCTTATTCGGTTATATGTCATTGCTATATCAAACTCTTGACTATGTTACCTAGTATGTTATTTGTGGAGCTTGCTAAGTATGAATTTTTATTCTGGAATATGACATTGTTATCTCACCCTCTCAACTTCAACGGTACATTATGGCGTTTATTAATTTTCTCACAATGTTTCTTATTCCATTAAATTGAATTATAGCTTAGCACAAACATTGCGAAGACCGTTGGTCAGAAAAGGAATTCCTAAATACATGCAACTGTTAATCTTGAAGGCTGGAGTTGGGCGTACCAGATTATACAAAAGGAACCAAGTAGCCCAAAATTGTATGAATCATTTCAAATGAATGCAAGCTTATTTATAGCCAAATACAAATTATGTTATATGACAACTAATTGTAATTGTGTATCTTTCCAAACAATAAAACCAAAATCCCAATGAAACAGCAAAACCTAAATTCTAATAATCATTAAATCACAATAAATAAAAATAGATAGCTAGCAAAGTGTAAATATATACAAACTTACCAAACGGAGCAGGAGTACAAAATCTAAACTTATCGATTAAAATCATCTTAATTTAATGAGTGAATTACATTAAACTTACATAAAATGGCAAGCGGACTTGAAGAAGAAGTGATTAGATGGCAGGAATATAACATAATACTACAATGCTATTGTGTTTATCGAATCTCAATCCATGGTGTTCGTCAGTTTTATGTATAATTTAATTCAAGAAGCTCTCGTGTGTTTGATCGTAAATTGTAATGTGTCAATGTGAATTGGGTCGGCGGGTCGGGTATATATACGCGTTACTATGCAGATTGCAGCATAATCGGAGGGTATTTAGGACATTCCCAGTGACATTATATTTTAGGCTAAAAGACTTTAAAAATAGAGTATTCTATTTCTAATTATTTTTTCAATCCCCATATATGCATCAGAAGTGCATATCTTGCATTATTATTAATTTTACTATTTTCAATTTTTACCTACTCAAATCAAGGAAAACCCGTGATGCACGTTATGAAAATCTCAAGATACTCTGGTCTATATTTAGGATCAATTATTCTGATTATATGCTTATCGGGTGCAGTGTTACAGATTTCGGAAATCGAAATTATTCGGTTGAGGTACTGATTTACGATTTATCGGACGATTTTTAAAAATTCGGTTAATTTATCGGCGATTTATCGGGAATCGGTCAAATCGGATCAATATTTTTGACCGATTTTTGAGCGATTTATCGGCGATTTTTGAAAAATCGGCTGATTTCTATAACAGAGATTGGGTGTGCTATTTAGCATTATAGCCTTGATATTTTAGTTCTTTAGCAAATAAATAAAGGAAACTATTATTTCAGGAGTTTTTTTATTTATGAAAAAATGTATAAAATTATCAAATTATCCTTATCTTAATTTTTTCAAGAATAAATGCAGGGTTATATTTGCTCGAAATAAAAAAAAATGGATATTTCCTGAAGTCGGGTTATAAGAAAATCATGTATTGTAAAACGTATTATTTTGTGAATTATGTTCTACAAATATCATTATTTTATTCAAAATCTTGACAATCATACATGTACTGCATGTAGAACATTACAAAATATTTTATTATACAAAATATGTTTATTTCTAGAACATCTATTTAAATTGCAGAATATATAAATTATACTTATTAAACTTAAATGATCTTCAACAATTTTAATAAATTAGTAATATCCGTAAAACATACTTCATAAAATAATATATTTGATAGTATTCTCATTGTAGAATAACACGTTTCCTAGAAAAATATGGTCTTCGTATAACTTTCTCTATATTTTCCTGAGTAAATAAATAATTTAATAAATATAAGAAAATATTAATATCTGATCCTACAAATTGAGGTTTTACCAGCAGTAGCAAAATCTAGGGTTTTAGGGAATTGGTGTCTCATTCTTCATCTCTCACAGTCTATTATACACACAAATTTACTCGCTCGACCTCTTTCCATGGATAGATACAGAAAAGTGCAGAACCCTAAGGCTGAGACCGCTATTAATGAGAATGAGATCAGAATCACTGCTAAAGGCTTGGTTCGTAACTACATCACCTACGCCACTTCTCTGCTTCAGGTACTAATCGCTCCCCTTATTCTTCGATTCTCACTTTATTTTGCTTTTAATTATGATTATGTTTGCTTAATTGTGTTGATTTTCCGGTTTTTATGATTTCGCGATAGTAGTAGATTATATTTGGTTACTGCAATGTCCGTTTGTTGTTTGATTTCGAGATGATACCTATTTATGTGGTTAATTCTAGGTAGGGTGTAAACATGACTGCTTGTTGAGTTTCTCGAGATGTTTCGAGTTGCTTCTTATAGCATATATTTGTGGTTTAGTTAAAGAGATTGATACTGAAGAAATTAGTTAGGATTGTTGTTCTTCTGGTCATGCTTGATGAGTTGCGGCTGTAGTACATCAAGGAATCGTTTATGCACTCTAAATTTAGAAATTAGTATGTGCCTTTACTTTTGCAAAGTCATTGATTGTTTCAACTAGCTTTTTGTAGGTTTTTTATCTTTTAGGCCATAATCAAATATTAATTTCCTTAGGCATCTAGGTAGGACATGTGCGGAGATGAAACGTTATTGTGCTTATTTTTCTGTTTTTCTATGAATCAGTGAATTGTCAGGCCAATATTTAATTTTGGCATTAAGTCACTGTAACCATAAAAATTATTGGAGTATCTAACTATCAATTGGGGAACAATATAAAGAGTTCATTTGGTTTAAACTAATTTGGAATAAATATCTATAGGATTTAGAGTTATTGTATAGATAGTTGGTTATCTATGCATCTCGCATATGTTGCTTTTCCATGATACATCTATTCATTGTCATTATTACATGCTGTTTACCAAACTCTAGTTTGTAGTTTTCTTGTTTAAGTGTAAGTAATAGTATGTCATTATTTGAAGCCAGTATTGGTAAATTCTTATAAGAGTAACTTCGGCCGGAGTTTCTTTGCGCAAGTACATAGGTGAAATTTTGTTACTTAACTTGATAATTGCTTAAATGTATTGGTCATTCGGTGACTGGTTGACTCTAGTTTCATACTCTACTATTCTGATTGTGGTACTCATACAGTTCGATGGAAATTAACCTTAATCTTGTTGCTTGATGTTTTATTTTAGTTTAATACGTTTTCTTTGCAATAAGTGTAATACATCAATAAGTCATGCTTGAAGTTTTCACACATCAGTATCATCCATTATATCCTAGGCAATAGTTCAGTATCTGTGGTGACTTAGTAGACTGTTAATATTATAGTTCATATGTTATATAATAGAACATTATCCTTAATGGCTTAGACATATAAATGATTATTTTAACTAGTTATATCAACTTGCCGATGTGGTAGTACCTTATGTGTTACGACATAATCGAATGTAATCAGCTTATGCTACTAGGTAATAAATAAATGGAAATGAAATATTAGTGTCTTCGTCTTTTTGTCATTCTGTAATGTATCATACAGTCTATATTTTGTTATACTTATTTTTATTTTAACTCGATTAAATTGTTAGGCCAATATTACTTTTGACACCTTAAGTTAAAACTTAAAATTAATGAGTTTGTTAGGCTTATGTTTCTTTTTGTCAGTTAAGTACTGGCAACTTTAAACTTATTTGAGTATCAAACTATCTCTTTGGAACAAATAAAAGTTCGTTTGCTTCAACTAATTTAGAAAGGAGGAATTTAACAATTAATTGTTAATATTTAGGAGGGGAATGGAAGTGAAATTGTACTCAAAGCTATGGGACAAGCAATAAACAAGACGGTCTCCATCACAGAGATTATTAAGGTTGGTTCGTTTTACACTCAGAGTAAAGCTCCCTTTCCCTTAATATTTTAACTTGTTGGCTTATTGCATTTATTTTGGACAGAGACGAATGCCTCAATTGCACCAAGATACTGTCATCAGTTCAGTAAGCATTGTGGATGTATGGGAGCCCATCGAGGAGGGTCTTCTTCCGTGAGTATTTCATCTGATATCAGTTTTAAGACTTATTTATTTAATATAGTAGGTTCTTACCATGTTTGAACCTTAATATCTATTGCAGTGTGGAGACAAGCCGCAATGTCTCAATGATTTCAATCACCTTGTCAACTAAGGAGTTGAACAAGAACTCTCCAGGGTAAATTTGTAACTCTTTTTACTAGCCAATACATGCAGAACTATACAAATTACTGCACTCTCTACTGTGCTTAGAACTAAATAAATGCTTGAAATTTGTCTTAATTTGTAAAGTAGGCATTTTGTTTTAGCGCAATCTAGTTTGTACTATCTTATAAAGTATAAACTTGTCTGTTCACCCTATTTTTGGTTCTTCATTTAGTACTGCTCCTTGAAGTTAATTCCCAGTGATATCATTTGAAGTTGTTGTTTCTTTGTTTTAACCGATTATCTTCTAAATAGGTATCAGTCTCCAGCTAATGCAGAACAAGCGAGGCAACAGCCACAATCAAGGCCACAACAGAATTATCAGCAACAGCAGCGAGGGCCACGAGACAATTATCACCAACAGCAGTCCTCAAGGCCGCAGAACAATTATTTACAACAGCAGTCAAGGCCGCAGAACAATTATCACCAACAGCAGCCCCCAAAGCCACGAAACAATTATCAGCAACAACAGCAATCAAGGACATATAACACTCAGCCACCCCAGCCCATAAGGTCGCAAAACAATTATCAGCAACAGCAGCAATCAAGGACACAGAACAATTATGTGCAGCAGGAACCAAATTTTACTAGACAAGCACGACAAAATTACAATGTTGCTGATGAAGGTGATATTATTAAAACAGAAACCATCTGTTTTGTAAACTCAATTTTTTTGTCAAATTAGTAGTATTAAATTATATTGGATCTGATTAAAATTTTAGATTCATATGGGCGAGGTGGTGGTGGGGCCCGAGGTAGAGGGAGAGGACGAGGGTGGAGTAGAAGTGGATATGGAAGCGATGAAGGAAACTATAGGGGAAACTACCAAGGGAACTACCAAGAGAACTATCAAGGTATGAGGATTATGACATATTTGTCTTGTTCCCCATTTAATATTGAATTTACATGATTTTTATTGATATCTATCTTAGAAACTGGTAACTACCGAAACCGGGGACAAAGGGGTGGCCATGATGGAAGCTACAATCGTGGTTAGTTCACATATCTTGTACTATCTGTGCAATGTTAGTAGCTCATTATATGATGTCTATTTTTTGCCTAATTATTTATATATTCACTAGTGGTGCAGTAACAATAGAAAATATGATTTAACACTGTTAATATTGTATGTTGACAGATTATCAAGATGCTAGAGGCAGGGATGGAGGAAGGGTAAGAGGTGGTTATGGTCGTAATCGCGGGAGAATGGGAAATTATTCAAGGGATGATAGCAATCAGGAGTAGCTGGAAATGGTGCTTTTGATATGTTGGATAGCATGGTGTTTGACAGTTTGAATTTTTGGTTTGCAGTACATTGTTTTTCAAGATTATTTAGCATTTATAGGCATTCAGATTGATTTTTTGATTTAGGTAAGTCTTTAATATGATCTGAGGCATAATTTATTATTCCTAAAAATTGTTGTACCTCTTTTTTATTTTCTAATTTGTCCTTAAAATTTACAATCTTTGTTACTATATGATCTTGTAATTGTATATCTTCTTTATCTATTTTGTATCCTAAATATTCTATCTTATTCTTAAATATTTCAGATTTCTTTTCAGACAGTAATATTCCATGCTGGTTTATTGTTTTTATAAATTGCTCTAAATGTTTTATATGCTCTTCTAGAGTTTCACTATATATTAATATATCGTCTACATATACTATACAGAAATCTTTTAATTTCCTAAAGATTTGGTCCATTCTTCGTTGAAATATTTGTGGCGCATTTTTTAATCCAAAGGGTAATACTATCCATTCATAATGTCCTTGCGGAGCACTAAAGGCTGTTAAAGGCCTTGATTCTTTGGTTAATTTTATTTGCCAAAATCCACTTTTACAATCAAATTTAATAAACCATTTCTTATTTCCTAGTCTATTTATAAGATTTCTTTTGTATGGTAAGAAATATCCATCAAATATAGTTTTCTTATTTAATTCTCTATAGTCTATTACCATACGGGCTTTTCCCCTTTTCTGTTCATTATGTTTTCTTACAAGGAAAGCCGGGCTACTATGTGGACTTTTACTTTCTTGTATTAATTTTAGTTTTAATAATTCATTGATTTGATTATCAAATTCTTTTTGGTCTGAAGGGCTATACCTTATAGGTTTAGATCTTATTATATCATTAGGGTTTAATAATTTTATTTCAGCATATATCTTTTCCTTATCCCATAACCTCATAGGATTTTCTCCGAAGTTGGATTTTAATAAATTATTATATTTTTCAGTTAATTCTTGTAGATTATTATTTCTTTCTATTTTTAGATTGTTTATTCTTATAGTATTTATAGTACTTATTGGCATAATTCTTTTTAATACTATCCACTTATTACACGGAGTTTGTAATGATAGGGTATTTGAAGTTACTATATGTGTTTTAAAATAATCTAAAAAGTTATTTCCTAATAATATAGATTGCTTCATCTTATTCTGATATACAATAGGTAAACTGAATAATGTTTTATTTAGCTTTATTCTCATGTTTTTTGCTATTACATATAATTCCTTCTTTTGTTCATTAAATCCTGATACCCTAGTTCTATGTGCATTAGATTTTTCCCATCTATATGAAGCTAAAACTTCCTTTTTTACTAGACATAGATCTGCTCCACTATCTATAAATATTTTTTGTCTTAGAAATTTATATTTTTTATATTCTACATCTGCTTCTATGTATATTGCTACCATTCCTCCCAATTGCTTTCACTAGATGATTCATAATTTATAAAGTTTATTTCATTATCAGTTTCACTAATATAAAACTCTTCATATTCATACCATTTATTGTCATCTTCTTTAATTTGTTCTATTTCCATTATGAATTGTGATGTATTTATATATTTTACTTTCTTTTCTTTCAGTTTAGGACATTTATTAGCATAATATCCTTTTTCATTACAATTCCAACATTTACATTCACTTATATCTTTCTTTTTAAAAGGTTTTCTTCTAAACTTTCTCTTATTTTTATATCTTCTCCTATTTTCTGGTGTATTTCTAAATTTCCTAAATCTTTTTCTCTTATATCTGTTGTATTTATAAGGATAATTATTTCTATTTTGTTTGCTTCTGTACTTATCATATGATTTTTTCTTATTATACCTCTTCTTATAGTTCCCATAGGGTTTTTTATCTTCACATCCAAATACTAATCTTCTTTCAGTGAATCCACATATTTCTCTTAATCCTAGTTTTTTATCCTTTTAACCTTCTGTTGTACCCTATATTCTTCACATTTTCTCATTAGATATCCTCTTAGTACTCTTATTCTTTCACCCAGAGTGTTCTCACGAGGTTCTAACTTATTATATTCCTTAGTTATCTCAGTATTATAAGGTTCTGGTAAATGATCATAATATTATTGTTGATATATATGTCCTTCTTCGGGTAAGAATCTAGTTTCATAAAAGAATTTAGTAAAACTTATAGTATATTCTGGTAACTTGTTAATTTTACAGCATTTCATGTTATTTAGATTCATTATTATTTCTATTTTTCTTTCTATTAAAACTTGGTCTCTAGCTACTATCCAAGGTTCTCCTAAGAATTCTCTTTTTAATATCATATCAAATATTTGTAACATTGATTTCCAATCCGTTGCATACCTTAGTACTTCAGTTTTTAACTGATATTCTATGGATTCTAATCAATATGCTACCTTTCCAATTAACGTTTTTGAGATCAAGTTATAAGTATATTCTAACTCATCTGTATGAGTATAATTCATTAATGCTATATACATTCCTAAATTCCAATCAGTAATTCTCCTGCTAATTTCTTGTTCTTCATATACATTATCTAAGTCTAAAAAGTATCCATTCAAGTTTACGCCTTGTGACATTGATCCTATAAATTCTTTAAATTCATTATGTTGTCCTATTGGTATGTGTTTTGGTATCGTGTTCCTATATCTTGTTATAACTTCCATATTATGGTCGGTTACTTCTTCTTCTGGGTAGTTATCCATCTCCTCATTTTTTATTCCTTCAGTTTCTATATCAGTATAATTATTTTTATCTTCTTGGTCACTATTCGATTCTTGTTTTATTACTGCATTTACATTTTTCATTCTTTCTAAAGCTTCTATTATATTTTTATTTTCTATTTCCATTTCAGAATTTTCCTCATAACTACTGTTATATTCTTCTATTATATTCACCGTTTTTCCTAAATTATCTTGTTCCAATTCACTAGTACTTGTATTATTATTTGTAGATACAGTACTAGAAACTTCACTTGTATCTTTTTTTTTTCCTTTTAACTTATTTAATTGCATTTTCAATATTTCTATTTCTTTTTTATTTTCTTCTGTTTTTTCATTTAATTCCTTTTTTGTTTGTCTTAAATCTCTTTTTACATCTTTTAGTTCCTTTTTAGTTTCTTTATATTTATTTTTATATTTTTTATATTTTTCTAACCATTCTTCATTAGTATTTAATCGTAATTTTTTATTCTCCATCCTTATTTCTTCTATTTCTTCCTTTTGTTGTTCTAATTTTGACTTTAAATATTCTATCACAGTTGTATCAATCTTAAACTCAGCTTTGCTTTCACTAGTTGTTTCCTTTTTTAATGGTTCATACTTATATTTTTCTCTTTCTAAAATTTCTTTTCCATGATTCTTTAAAAATGTTATCACGTTATATTCTTTTTGTTCTTTAGTTTCCATTAGAACTTTCCTTTTTTACTAAGTTGTCCCAAATTATCTAATACCTTTCCTATTGGTTCAGATATATTAGGTTTCATTTTACTTATATCTATCATCATTGGCTCATTAACTCTTCTCCATGCATTTATGGCTTTTAGTTCTGGCTTATTTGTAATTTCTTTTTCTGGTATAATTTTTTGTTTTCCTTCTTCTAATTTTATTAACTTGTCTAGTATCATTTTTAAAGTAGGTATTTCAGAATTATTCCATAAGCTTGTTAACTCTTCTCTTATTATTTGTCTCAAATTTTCTTGATTATCTTGTTTTTCTACCAATCTCATTATTGCATTTAGTTTTTCCTTAACTATTATTTCTTCCCATAAATTTTTTATAAATTCTGAGTCTGACATTTTATTATTTGTTGATTCGCTTCTTCCAACCATTTCCAACATCTATCCAATATTTACTAGTATTTTTACTCTGTTCTTCTAATTTCTTAATATCATTTTCTAACTTTGTTTGTCTTTCCTTATATTCTAAATATTTTATTTGTGAATCTATTTCGCTTTCTAACATACTCTGTATTTTCTTTAACTTTTCTTTCTTATTCCTTAATTTTTCTTGTATATTCATAGTTTTTCTATAAATCTTTCTTTTCCTTGATCTAGTATCTTTATTCCATTATTATTAATTTTATAATTTATCATTTTTAAGAAGTCGCTTCCTAATAATAATTCACTCGAACTATCATATTCTATTACTCCTATATTTATATTATATTCCAAGTCTAATATTTTAAACTTTAAATTAGTACATTTAGTAATAAATATTTCTCTATCATTTTCTGCATATCTGTAAGTCTGAGGTTCTATCCACTTACAATTTTCTTCATTTACCTTGCTTATATGAATAAAACTTTTGGTAGCTCCTGTATTAATTTCTGCTATACAGTCTCTTGTTATTGTTTCGTCAAATATTATTATTTTTATTTTCAAACTATCAGTATCTATTTTTATTAAATCTATCTTTCTACTCGTCATACTCATTGATCTAATTAATCTTATAGGATTTTGTTCTTTTCTAAAACTTAATCTAGATCCTTCTAATATTGGTTTAATTCTTTGCCTTGGAATCATTTGTCTATTACTAAAATCTATTGTAATTTCTTCTGAGATTGTTATTTGAGATTCTTCTTTATGTTCAATTTTTTCTAATATATCATTATATAACTTTGGTACTATTATTCCTAATTCCGTTTGTTTCTTTACGTGATGGTTTCCAGTCATAGCATAAACCATTTTGGTTTCTATACTAATAATTTTACTTCCTTTTTGCATTTTTATTCCATCTAACTTATAGTATAATGTTAAAGATCTTTCTTTATTTTCATCCCTTAGTGATATACTGAAATCGGGTTGTATTATAAATTTTAATTTCTGATATATCAAGTTTCCTTTTATTACTGCTATTAATAAATCTTGTATATTTCCTATTATTCTATCATCCAATACATATATCTGTATAGGAGTATCGATATTTGTGAAAATATGCTTTTATTGTAAATTCTATTGCTCCAAAATATATGTTTTTTAGTTTATTTGCTTCCTTTTGTTTTAATTTGGATAATTCTCTTTTTATTAATCCATCTGTTATTAAATTTATTCTTGTTTTTCCATTTATTGTATCTATATCTATTACATTCTCATGTTTTTGGGCTATATACCTAACTTCCTTATTTCTTTCAAAATATGATGTCTTGAATATCTTTTTTATTGTTAATTCTTCTGTTTCACTTTGAATTTGATTATATATATCTGGTTTAAAACTTAGGGTTTGTGATGTTCCTCCTTCGTATTCATCCATTTGATAATACATATCTTGTTTTTCACTTATTTCTTCTAATGACATTTTATCCATCTATATTTTATCCAGTTATATTATTTGTTAAAATTATTCTTTTAAGTCCTTATATTCTTAGTTTATCATTTCTAAATGTTATTATCATATTTCCAAGTTGTTGGTAAATTCTCATAATTTCTTCGTTATTCTCTCTTGTCCATGTTATTTTATTTTTTCTTTCTAGTAATTTTTCCAGATCTATTTCTAATTTTTCTTGATTTTTTATTAATTGCTTTAGTTTTCTATTATTTCTAGTTATTGCATTTGGATCTGTCCAATTCATTTTTTAATTTTTTGTTTTAAATCGTCTATTAATCTATATTGTTCAGTTAATACTTCTTTTAAGTCTTTTATTTCGATTTCTAAATTAGTTTCTTTAATAAATTTTTCTCGTTTTAATAAAAGTTTTTCTTCCTCTAGTTTCCTAATTTTTTCATTTCTTTCTTCCAACATTGTTTGTAATATAGCTATAATATCTAATTTTTCATTTATTATTTGCATGCTTATCTTACAACTTTCAATATGTTGATTTATTAGTCTATTATATGTTGGTTCTTTATCAGCTATATACTGAATTGATCGTATCCTTAAATCTTCCATAAGTCAGATTAATTGTCTGTATAAAATTTTCTTACACATCTGTCGTGTTACTTTGTTTCTACTATAAATAAAATTAATAGAGTTGCTATTATTTTAGATTTATATCTTTTATTCCTTTCTCTATTTATTCTTGTCGGAGGTCTCATTTTGCTACAGTGTTTTACTGTTCATTTCCCGCCTATTACTAGCTCTGATACCAATTTCTGGGGGTTATTATTATGGATCGTTTATATATCTACACAACCCTAAAGAGGGAAGGCGAGGGAAGGTGCATGCATTTTCGTATTAATTAATATGGTTATTTTTTGCATGTAGTAAGCAATAGACAAAATCAAATTCATTATTCTAAATGAAATCATCTCTATAACCTCAACATAATTATACATCATAATCTCAGAAAACATTATTTTATAATGCTATCATACACAATCAGATTTAAATCAGAATTTTTTACCTCTTACAATAGCTTTCTGGTCACCGGAAGTCTCAACTCACCTTTGCCCTATTATCCATAACGCTCTCCAAGCTCCTTTGGATATTCTTTGGCTGGATGCAGGAGTCCTCACACGGTCTCTTCCATATCGCTATTCTTCAAGATATTATTTTTCTGAACCAATTCTGATTGTATATAATACTTATAAAATAATCTGTTTCTATTATTATGATATATTCCTAGTAGAGTTTATAGAGAGTGAAGAAGTTTTAGCCAGACATATTCAGAGAGAGAGAGAATTGAACTTCAGAAATTTTTCAGATATCTCCTTTCCATTTCATGTATGGACTTATTTATAGTAGTCTTTCTATATGGTTACAGATTACCGGGATAACCGGTTTCTTTTACATAATTACTAATAATTCAGGAATCTTTTCTTTTCTTTGTCTGCCATTTCTTCTTTTTGTCGTCTCTTCATATTTTCTTCATCTTTATCTTTTGTGTCTGCCATGATATCTTGCAGGATCTGACATCTTTTTCCAGGGAATCTGCTTTTTCTTTTCTTCTTTCTCCATCTTTGTCTGCCATGATATTTTTGGAATCTCCTGGTAATATAACTTTTTGGTTTTCACCATTCAATTTGCAGTGTTCTGGTGCATTACACCATTTTTGTATTATGCAAAGGGATCAGAATTCATCCCTTTGTCATCATCTTTTAGACTGATAATAGGTCTCTTTCGAGGACCTGTTATTCTTTGATAATATTCAGTAGTATGTTTTGCATGATTATATTTCAGGTTTTCTATTTTATCAAGCATTATCGCTAATGCCATAGTTCCTGAATTTTGTATAATATTATCATAATATAAGGTTATTATACTTTCGGTGAAACCTCCACCATGGCTTTCAGAAATAATTATAGCTTTCCGAGCTCGTAGTATATCTTGTATTTTGGACCTGAGGGTAGCTAGTCCAATGGCTCGTTTTTCACATAACCATTCCTGGAATTTGTTAATATCACAGGGATTTGGCAATTTCAAGCTTTTGGTTTCTCCCACAATATCTGCCATATTCCTTCCCAATTTAAATAGTTGACATATTATTATGGGTTTTCCAACTAGATCGGTTGATGCATCAAAAACTTGTATTCCATATGAGCCTGCTCCCATTTCCCGTATCATAGCTTCCACGGATTTGACAATTATACTTGGTAGCTTTGATATACAATACATGGTTTCATTTGTTAAGATCTTGTCAACAAAACCATGTATAAACAGGTTATACACTATGTCAGGTTTTGCATTTTCACAACAAATATATCTGGGATATTTTGTAGATTTTGTCAGTCTGCAAACATCAGGGTTAGATTTATAATCATAATATTTCATCATTTGCTCATATGTTTTCACTATCTCAGGTGAGTGTTTCAGTCTATCACTCATTGATAAATTTGACAGAATAGTTGATATGTTGGTTGAAGGTGATGGCATGGTTACAAGCTTTGATGAAAATGTTATAGGTTTTATTGTAGGGATTGCAACTGAAGCTTGTAGAGTTGTTTTGTCTTTTATAGCTTCCATAATTTGTTTCAGAAAATGTTGGTTCTCCTGAACCAGGGTTTCTATCTCCTTTTGGAGTTTGGTGATTTTCTCATTATTGGTTGAGATATGAGAAGTGACATCAGTGATATATTTCTCAAAATTTTCCATATCCTGCTAAGAGCAACAAACAATTAAATTTTCCCTTTACAAAAACAAAATGCATGACATTCAATGGCATTTAATTTTCTAATAATTGATATTAATAATTCATCAATATACCTTCTATTAGGAGTGAAATAATAACCAATGTGTTTTTCTATTTCTAGAAATCCTTTGTATGCTTCTTCTAGTTTTTCTGTATTATTTTCATCTAATCCTTCGAGAGCAAAATTTTTTATAAATTCTACAGCTTCTGAAGTAGTAGTCCATATTATTAAAGATCCCGATATGATTTTCCATGGTTGAGCTTGTCTTCTTGTATATTCTATTTTCATTGTTTATTTTCTCTGCTAAGATAGTCAGCTAACACATTTTTTGTTCCTGATATATTTTTTATTACAAAATCATAACAACAGAAAAAAGATTGCCATTTTCTTCTTTTATTTAATTCTGGTAATAATTCTATTTTATTAGTAATAAAGGCTTTTACTTGAGTATTATCTGTTCTTACTACAAATTTAACAGGTAATAAATGATAATGAAACTTTTTAATCCCATATTTTACAGCTAATAGTTCTTTTTCATTTATGTGGTAGTTTGATTCATTAGGTTTCCAAGTTCCTCCTGCATATCCACATATATGTGTATTTTCTTTATCTATGTCATCCTTCTCATATGCTATTAGGACTGCTCCCCATCCTATATCACTAGCATCAGTATATTCTATGGGTATTCTATGTTTTGGTAAATCTTTCACCCAATTTCTGGGGGTTATTATTATGGATCGTTTATATATCTACACAACCCTAAAGAGGGAAGGCGAGGGAAGGTGCATGCATTTTCGTATTAATTAATATGGTTATTTTTTGCATGTAGTAAGTAATAGACAAAATCAAATTCATTATTTTAAATGAAATCATCTCTAAAACTGCCAAGTGTATGCAGGTCACTATTATTCCCTTTGCCATTGTATCTATTCCGTGATCATATATCATTCTGTAAAACATCTCCAGATTTGACATCCATTTGCAAATCCAATCATCTCCAGTTCTACTGGAGAAAACTAGTAAATCCTTGAATCTCCGATCACCGTAAAGGAATTGCCAAGTTCCAAGTATAAAAAAAAGATTTAATTACATTTTGCAACCTCTACCTTTCATTGAATAATAAAACTATATACTTACTTTTAAAAATACAGTTTGCAACCCCTAACTTTAGACATCAAATACAATATGTATCCCTTTAACGATTTTGTTAAAAATATTTATATTGTTGATGGTAAAATTGAAATTCAGCAAAATATTTAAATTATAATTTTAATTTTTTTAAATTAAACTAAAATTTAGAATTTCAAATTATAAAAATAATATTAATGTCAATTATTTTATTACTCAGTATAATTTTTAAAATTCTAAAATATAGATATATTTAGAAACTTTATGATTATATATATATAAACGTATATTTTGCTTAATAAATATATTTTAAGTATTTAGCATTATAATTAAATTAGAGTATTACTAATAGAAAATAGCTATAATTTTTTTCATGTAAAAAATTTATTAAAATAAATATTTTAATTAATTTGAAATTTTAGTTATTAATATTAACATCTCAATTTCAATTTTATAACCGCAAGGGATGTATGTTTTAGTTGATATTGAAAGTTAAGGGTTGCAAACTGTATTTTGCAAAGTAGATATACTGTTTTGATCTTAAATGAAAGGTTTAGGGTTGCAAAGTGCAATTAACTCAAAAAAAAATAATAAATTTTTGTATAATGTGCAAACTTGTGAGGTGTAGCATCCCCAAAAGAACTCTTCAATGTTCCAAATTATCGGTGCAGGTCGTCTGTTTAATTATAGATAATAAACCAAACCGGATATTCTCCTGAAATAGTGGTTCAGCTGGTTTTCTGCTTTATTGTTTCTTTACGAAGTGAGGCGTGAGGAGTGAAGGGTGTTGAACTTTTTTCAGGGTTGTTAAACTTAAACCACCGACAGGAGTATAAAAACAACACGAAGCCAAAATAAACAAAACTAGTAGGCCTTGCCCGCTACGCACGATTTACTAATAATTTTTGTTTAATAAATTTGTTTCTTAAAAGTATATATTCAATCAATAAAGAATATATGGCCCAAAAAATGAAGTTACGTGATAAAATTTATGAATTTGGATTTGAGGTAAGAGAAAATAGTGAGAGAAATAAAAGATGAAAATTTTGCTTTTGCTTTTGCTTTGATTGGCCTAATAATGTTAAAATTTTGTAGGTAGTATTTGATGAACTTTTTTATTAATATAATTGTAACCGGAAATGATTTTGTTACACAAAATGTTTGTGTAATTATAAAATTCATATATATATAAATATCTGTAAATTGAATTTGAATTGTAGAAAAATCGTTGTCAATGAATATGAATAAAAATTAAAAAAATATATATATATATTTGTAAAACATGGTTTATTGTAAATTTTTATTATAAAAGTGATTGTGAAGTGTGTTGTGGTTAATTTTTTATGTATTATTAAATGTGCACAAAGCACTAAATTGTAAATAGGGTAATTTTGTCAGAAAGTAGTTGGTTTACATTGTTTGACTTCTTCAAGTGGGTGGAAGACATTCAATTTTAATTGTTAAAGTTGTGTATTCATCAATGTGAAATTTGTAACTCCCTTTTATTCTTAAGTCTGGTTGAATCCATCTCCCCCTTTTATATCTATTTAGATTCGCATTAGGTTTCCTACACAACAGGTCTCTTATACCAATATAAGAGCCTTTGTGCATATCATACATATCAATGAAATCCTTGTCCTCTTCTTCCCCAAGTCTACATATATTTTTAAAATAATTATATCAAGCAAAATCCTTGATTAAACATTGAACATGGCATGTTGTAATAAGAGTGATATATATATATATGCCTCATTCCGATTCCCCATCAGATTGATCACTTCCCATACCAGCAACGTAAGAAAAATTTGTAGATGACATTACAGATTTGTCATCCAAGGTTTGTTGTACAAATGAAGATATAATTGCATGAAATTTTGAAGTTATTATGGTATTTACCGTTATGATGGTTAAAATAATTTGAAACCTCTTCACGTTCATTCTCCTCAAAATCAATAACACGTGGCGCAAATTTCATCTGTCTGCATCTTTCTTGCAATTAATCATCTACAAATCCATCTAAATGCTCTGTGGGGCAATATTAATGGCGGTTATCATAGAGTACAAATGAATCATCAAATATTGTAGAATTGATTACATCATAACTCTTACCATTGTCAGAGTACACATCACTATCATCACTCTTCTCGTGTGAAAAGTAATCTACATGACAAAATTCGAATATATAATTTGAATACAACATATAATGTACAATGAATTAAATAATGTTATTACCATCGTAATTAGAGGGTTCTTCAACCGGCTTCTTTACTTTATCCTGCATGGGTGTGTATTTTTCCCGTACTTGAGCTGGTAGTTTTGTTGGTCGTTGATGCCTCTTGAACATGCTTCTTCCCTTTATCTTTCTTGTTGTTGTAATATTCGTGTACCTCACCTGGTAAATGTGTTTTCTTTGTACAAACTGCAACACAAATATGATTTAGTTAACATTTCATGCAAAAAGGAAAGCAAAGTTTGTAACTATGGACATGGTATATCTTAATAATGCACTCACTTTTTAACGCATGGGTATATGACTGAGGAGTTGTGATAGAATTTTTTTCCATCCCTAGGATGTTCTGTTAATTCTCCACATAGTTGGTTTTTGTCAAATTATTTGTTTTCCTCTTCACTAAATTCTTCTCAGCTGCAATATTAAATTAAATCCACATACAATCAAAATGGAGAGAATAGTATATAATAATCAGCATATATTTATTTAAAAAAATCTTACCCCTTCTCTGAAGTTGTAGTACAGGTTGAGGAGTATTGTTCATTTCGGGGGGGGGGGATTTTCTTTGCCACTTCCAACTTCATGAGACAACAGAAGATGTAATTGCACTTAATTGTTCACATAGCTGGCCATTCCTAAAAAATGGTGTTACTAATTTAAAAGGTTAAACATACACCCTTACCATGTTCATTGTTGTAACCATTGTTGCAGTATTTTTTACGTGCAATCTTTGAGGACAATGGTGTTCGTCCTCTATAGTTGAACTCGGTGGTTGAACATAACAATGGTGTTGGAATATTGGGTATTTCAAGCTCGACTTCAACATTGTGTATACAAATATTAATATACGGAAAAACACTTACAAAGCGGTATTACTTATGATTTTACTGCACCGCATTACATTTCATCTTATCCAGTGGTGTACTTGGCGTTACAGGAGAAGACGAAGGCTTAAATTTTTTTTGAATTTATGGAATCAGGGGTCACTTCTAGAGGATGAATATTATAAACCTTGTTCATTGCTTTTTTTCCAGTGTCATGACACCTGCATTATACTTACATGATGAAATACAACAACTAATCATCAAGGCCAATTTAACAATCTTATCATAAATACAATGTTATTCATATTTCACATACCGTGTTTTACATCCTTCTCGTCGTAACACTGAACCGAATTATTCTTGTAGTCTGCAGTTTAAATTTTTACAACATTACGATTTGCAAGGAAAGTTAAACACGGGTCATTAAAGTAACGTTTTGCAACTTTGAAAGGTGGAGTTAAGGTACTAGCTAGTCGAGGTTCATCAGTACAAAAAGTATATATAAGTTGACAAAATCTAGCAAAGTAGACAACATTCCTATCCTCTGTCATCCTATCCCCAATAAAACCTATTACTGCAGTTGCAAAATCAAAATGAGTTTGGTTAATGATCGCATACCCGATGTGCTGACTCATTATAGGGATGGCATCAAAATTTGAACACTTGTTCCCAAAAGCTTTAGTGATGCAGTCGAAGAAGAAGCTCCATTCCCTCCTGATACGAGCCCGTTTCAACTGCCCAAGCTTGGCCAAACTCTGCTCATACACCAAACTGGCCATTAACTCATGAAGAGCTGATTCCTCTGGAGTTGAAAAAGTACATCCTTCTGGTAGATGTAGAGTCTTGCGTATTGTACCGGGAGTGACTGCATATGGAGAATCACCCACTTCGAAACTAATATGATTTATGTTTAGATCTTACTTAAACAGGATAAATCAGTACTTACTGAAGGTCAGGACTTATATTATCAGGAGATAATCATCAGAAGATGGATATCAGAACTTAAGTGCTGAAGGACGTTCAGATAAGGACAGTAGTTGATTAAAGGAAAGAAGATCGAGATAAACATAAGAAGAGATATGCATGAAGAAGGAGTTCCGTGAAGAATGGAATACTTGGAAGAAAAGATATCTGATTGATATATTTTAGGAAGCAGAATTATATTCCATATCAATTAGCGATTATCTTGTAACTGTGTAGTATATAAACACAAACATAGGGTTTACACTAAAAGTGTTATTATATTCGAAAAAATTATTCATTGTAACCCTAACAGCTCTCGTGATATTTGTTCATCACTGAGAGGTAACAGTTCCATACTGTAACAGAGTTTATTGTTTCAATAAAGTTTGTTTTCTGTTACTTGAGTTATTAGAGTTCGATTTGATTGTACTTTACACTGTATTCACCCCCTCTACAGTGTGTGTGACCTAACAGAAAGCACTTACAATCATCAATGATTTGTTATATTGCATGATTATCTTTAGCCGGGTGTATGTATTCTTTCGTTAATATGGGTTCGTAATTCACTATATCAAATACGAAAACGGTAACACACATGAAAATGTGCAATTATTAAGAATCTCGCATGAGTTAAATGTAAAAGTTGCTTCACTAAACTTACCAACTCTGTGAAGAATATAATCCTTTTTAAGTCTTTTACCACTAAATTCACCCATACTATCAGCAACACTCCAGAGTAATGCCTCAATCAATTCGTACCTACCAATTTATGCACACAGATTCCGTTGGCGGACTTTATGATAACCATCTCATTTAGCATTTTACGATTCATTTAATATCATACAATTACTAACAACCAAGCAATGAAGCAATTAAGATGTTCTCAGGTATGATTGTATATGGCGCATAATACAAAACCCTTTAGAAGTCAGGGGTACACCAATTTCAAGTAATAAATCAAAGTAACCATTAAAGTAATCATTCAATTTGCTTCAATTATGAAGTTTAACATACCCGAAGAAGGATAATGACAATGAAGTTTTTTGATTAACCTTTGATTGGGTTATAGAAAGCACTTAATTGAATATGTATGAAATTCAAATTTGAATTTGTGCTTAGGTATTAAGCATACATGTTCTTACATCCCATCCATGTATGTACAGGGTGATCGGGGATCGTGCTTGGATTAATACATCCTCAAATGAACGGTAGATTGACATGCCAGCGTTAATTGTTTAGATTACTATTGAGAGATAATAATACGAATGGATGTGTGTATGCAGCAGCGTATTGAGAGAAACATTGTATGTATACTTTCCTATATGTTTTGTCAAGAAGGGGCATCACAAAAACCGTATAAAAACGAGTTTAAGCTGGTGTCTTTGGTAGTTACGGTATTATTAAAAGGTTATTACAGTAAAATGCTGGGGTAAAAGCTTACACGGATTATATATTAAAGTGATGTGCCACTTGAAAATGTATTTGTATTTGTCAGTCGAAAGTTCTATTTTATACAGATAATCGTGACAAGGCAACAATTACACTTAAATTTTAATATAATTGGCAAGTGAAATGTTTTTGCGTAATCCCTGCGACAATATACTCAATATATTTTTATACCTAAATCGAATTATATCTCTAATATTATATAGTATTTCCTCTATCCTATTGAATTATATACATTATTTTTTGGCACGTTTTTCAATACTATTTTAAAACATAACTCGACAATAATTTTTTATTTTTTTTTCTGAATAAAAATTTTATGTTTAAAATTTTATTAAAAAAAATTAAAAAATATATTATAAAGCTGTAATTTATAAAAATTTCGAAATACATGCAGTAAATGTATAGAACCATGAGACGGAGGTAGGGCTGCACATGGGTTGGGTTGAGTCGGTTTCGACAATTTACTGACCCAACCCATTTAGTTCGGTTTTAAAAAATTTCAACCCATTAATATCAAAAGAAATTTATAACCCAACCCTATTATATGAGTGATGAGTTGAGTCGGGTAGGGTTGGGTTGAATGAGTTGAATATTAATAATAGTAGACAATAAAAAAATGCTACATAAAAAAGAAATAAATAATCGTTCAAATTATTACAGGTATATTGGTTTTGGTTTAGTATAATAGTTTGCGAAAACACCTTATTATAGTATAGCTCATTGTAGGGCTGAGCATTCGGTCGGTTCGGTCCAAAACCGGACCGAACCGAATAGATCGAAAAACCGAATTATCATATTTTTTTGGACCGAACCGGACCGAAATTTTATTATGGACCGGACCGGACTGAACCGAGTTATTTCAGTTCGGTCCGGTTTTGGACCGAACGGACCGAATTTTTATGAAAAAAATAAAATTATATTAAAATTATAAACCAAAAATTATAAAATCTAAAATATAATTAAAGTAAGGTGTTATGTAGAGTTCTAAGAGTGTATAACTACAATTATAATTAAAAATTTATGATTAAATTTTTTAAAATCTATGTAAAAGATATAATATAAAATTATGATTTTTATGATTTGAACTATTCGGTCTATTCGGTCCGGACCGAAATATTTTTTACAAGAACCGGACCGAACCGAATTTTATTTCGGTCTATTCGGTCCGGACCGAATAGACCGAATTTTCTGAAAAATTAGGACCGGACCGAACCGAATTAGCACGGTTCGGTTCGGTTTTTCGGTTTCGGTTCGGTTTTGCTGAGCCCTAGCTCATTGTCCACTTCAAATTAACTGCGTTCAATTTAATTTAAAAAATTTAGTCTAAAATTATGATCAAATTTAAAATATATTATTGTTATTACTTCATTTATTTACTGCCTAGTGCATAATCACTTATGGGCAAAAGCAAATATATCGGGTTGTGTCCGAAATCAAAATAGGCTGGGAGTCAGTAATATATAATGGAAATGAGTTGGGACTTAATAATTAGATCGAGTTGAGTTGGGTTAGAGTTTTAAAAAATTAAAATCCGAACCATCCCAATATAATCGGCCCGACACAAAACTAACCCAATTAACCAATGAATTTGGATTCAGTTTGCTTGACCCAATTAAGGGTTGGTTTGGATTGGTTTGAGAGACTTTTTAACCCGTGAGCAGCCCAGACGGAGGGAGTATTGTCTAATCTTAATTCCAAACTGGTGGCACACATAACGAATTAACTGCGTTCAATTTAATTTAAAAAATTTAGTCTAAAATTATGATCAAATTTAAAATATATTATTGTTATTACTTCATTTATTTACTGCCTAGTGTATAATCACTTATGGGCAAAAGCAAATATATCGGGTTGTGTCCGAAATCAAAATAGGCTGGGAGTCAGTAATATATAATGGAAATGAGTTGGGACTTAATAATTAGATCGAGTTGAGTTGGGTTAGAGTTTTAAAAAATTAAAATCCGAACCATCCCAATATAATCGGCCCGACACAAAACTAACCCAATTAACCAATGAATTTGGATTCAGTTTGCTTGACCCAATTAAGGGTTGGTTTGGATTGGTTTGAGAGACTTTTTAACCCGTGAGCAGCCCAGACGGAGGGAGTATTGTCTAATCTAACTGCTGCTGAATCCATGGGCAGGCAAGAGACAACCTGGCGAACTGGAGGGAGTATTGTCTAATCTTAATTCCAAACTGGTGGCACACATAACGAGCCCCCCCCCCCTCCTAGTTACTACACCTACTATAGCTGGGGAAAAAGTTTCAAGAATTAACGGTTTGTCAGTGTTCTCGTAGGTACCAATCTTCCCATTTTTGGACACCAAGATCTTTCTATCTCATACCTCACTTGAACAAAACAAAGTTTGTTTTGTTCTGTCCAAATTGTTGTATTTTGTTCTGGATCCAAATGGAACAACCTAAACAACCAAAAATCATAACAGACAAGAATGAAATGAGAGAGTGGTCAAGATCAATGAGAGCTCAAGGTAAGACAATAGGGTTAGTTCCTACAATGGGTTATTTACACCAAGGTCATCTGTCTCTTCTTAGAGAAGCTCATAAACATACCCAAGTTTTTGTTGTCTCGATTTATGTAAACCCTGGTCAGTTCTCTCCTAATGAGGATCTTTCAACATACCCTTCTGATTTTAATGGTGATATTAACAAACTCATGTCTGTTCCTGGTGGGGTTGATGTTGTTTTTCATCCCCATAATTTGTATGACTATGGTGTTGGTAGTGTTGGGAATGGTGAAGGTGGGGTTGAGAAAGAGGGGGTGGTTTCTTGTGTGAAAGATGGAGGGTTAGGGCATGAAACTTGGGTTAGAGTCGAAAGATTGGAGAAGGGGTTGTGTGGGAAAAGTAGGCCTATTTTCTTTAGAGGGGTTGCGACAATTGTGACCAAGTTATTTAATATAGTTGATCCTGATGTTGCTGTTTTCGGGAAGAAGGATTATCAGCAGTGGAGACTCGTTACTAGAATGGTGAGTTTTTAGAATCGAAATGTTTGTCTGTACTTGCCTTTTGTTGTAATTGTCCCCAAACATGAGCGTTGTGTTTGACACTTTTGGTTTGCCTTTTGTTGCAATTGTGTCCCAGCACTGAAATATATTTTATTAGCATTGGTGTTTGACACTTTCGGATTCCTAGCATCAGAGTGGTATTCCAGTGTAACTGACAAAGCATAGCATGGTGCAAAATGTGATTTAGTTAGTTTCTTACCTTCCAAAAAGGGCTAATATTTTTTTGTTTTTTTTTCCTTGCATCTTGGTGTAATCATTCAGTACATTGTTTACTATTAATATTATAAATTCATCCGAACTGAATTGTGGAAAGTGAATTGCATGATTATGATCAAGTTGTCCAGGTATTGTTCGAGCTTTTTATTGTGGTTCTTCCTCTTTAATTTGGTTCTCACTATCAGAGTGGTATTCCGGTGTAACTGACATAGCATAGCATGGTGCAAAATATGATATAGTTAGTTTCTTATTTTGGGTCATTGTTATCTGTATGCACTGCTAGATTGAGTTTATATCTTATCTATCTTGAGTATTATCAGCCCGCACTGATGCAGTATACTCAAATTTTCTTCTTATTTGATAATTGATTGCACTACTTTATTTTGTAATTTTTCATGGGCTGTCAAATGAATTAATTTCAGGTTAGAGATCTTGATTTTTCCATAAGAATAATTGGGTCTGAAATAACGCGAGAGAAGGATGGCCTTGCAATGAGCTCACGCAATGTACACCTCTCAACCGACGAGAGGGAAAAGGTTATGTATATTGCGATACATATGATTTGAATTATGATTGATCCAAACATAATTGGTCATTTATTTTCTTTTGTTTCGGGCACGTGAAATTAATTGATGCATTGATAAACTGATTACTGATATATGAAGGATATTCATAGTCATTTTTAGAAGTAAATTTCGTAACAGATATCACGGAAAAAGTGTTTCGACATCTTGTTCTTCCTTCACGATGCATATTCTTTTGTGAGCTAACTATGTTGAAACCATTGTGTTTAATATATAATCTTTACCATGAGACCTTCCAGTTATACTTGGTTTCATATAACATAGGTCTATAATTTCACAGAGAAAATTACTTTGTTGCAGAAGTTGCTCCTTTCTCTTCTCTTTCTTTAAAACAAAGTAAATAAAGAAAAAAAAATCTCTTCAGTATTCTTTACATCTGGCAGGCCTTGTCAATCAACCGATCACTGTCCAAAGCTAAAGATGCTGCAGAGATGGGTCAAATAAACAGCAGAGATTTGATAAATTCAGTTATTGAATCTATACAGGAAGCAGGGGGAAGGATTGATTATGCTGAGGTGAGATATGGCATATTGTTCAACCCTCTCTATTAGTTGGCAATAATTAATTAAACACGGGCACACACAAAATTGTCTCTTCTGAAATGTTGGTTGGCCAGATAGTTAAATTTTTTAAGAAACTACTAGTGTTTTCTGATTAAGTGACTGGTCCTATATTTAATATCAATCTGGAAAGTTGGGTCCCCTGAGCTAGCATTATTCCTAGCCATAACATGGCTTGTAATTCCTCTTAGCTGATAGACCCCTGGGCTTGGACTTCTGTTTGAAACTTATAGTGTCTGGCGTTTTGCTGCATCATATGACTTCAATCAGTGTCATAAATAGGAAACTTCTTAACAAATATTCTTTTTGAAAAGGGTAAAATGCCTCTTGGAACTAAAGAAATGTGATTCATTATAAGCTGAAAGCAGGTTCTTATGATACACATGTGGTTTTATTAAGAGTGTAACCGGCTTAATGCTCTGTTTAGCTAAGCAAGAACTGTGGTTCATATCTGTAGTAGCTGTTTAGATGAATTTGGTGCAATCGTAATCTTTTAACAGTAGTACAGGATGCCTCGATTTTACTGATGAAAGGGAATCCAGAGCTTAACAATAAAAATTGCAATACATGCATGCATTCTTAATATGTCTTTCTTGGTAGCAGATAGTAGATCAAGAAAGTTTGAAAGCAGTGGAAAAGATTACAAGTCCAGTTGTGTTCTGCATTGCTGCATGGTTTGGGAAAGTCAGGCTGATTGACAACATTGAAATCAGTAGCTAAACAGAGCTGGGTCATGTCAGAACTACAAACAATGATTTATGCTTGAACACGTTGTTAAAGCAAGATCAGCATAAGGCATTTCTTGTACTTCAATTATACTTGAATTTTACAACAATATTTTAATCTTTGAAATTGATTCTTTTTGACGAATGTCTTCATGTCCGTGTAACTTAATTATGAGAAGAAGTTCTTATAATATTCTTAAGAGCCTATCAAGAATAGCATGTTAGTTTGTTTCTTGTTGTTTAGAGGTGGAATGACAGAATACTACAGTTGTCAAGTGCGTTGTTTCAGAATTGTTCTTTATTAAGAACCAACAGCCTGTAACCCTTGTCTGCTGCAATGTGCCTCCAGACAGCATCCTAAGCACAACAAAACCCATTGTAAATGTAATTTTTTACTACATTTTCCTTGTAGTGTTATGTTCTTTCCGTGAACAACTCTTCACCCTCTTTCCCTGAAGTTATATTTTTTTAAAATTTAAAAAATATTTAATAGCCACGCACAATTGCCTTCATTTAAAGGTTTGAGCCCATGAATGTCTTGTGACAACACGATTGTTCCAATATCTACACCCTTGATCAAAAGCTTGCTAGAGAAACAATCACATGAAAGTTTAGAAAAAAAATAAATTACCCACAACATAGCCTACCAATTCATGTATGAGTAGGGCTGAGTATTCGGTTATTCGGTAACCGAACCGAAATATAATTCGGTTACCGAATACCGAATAAGGGTAAAAATCAGAAGCGAATAGTGAACCGAAATAATTTCGGTTATTTACCGAACTGAAATATTTATTTCGGTTAAAACCGAAAACCGAATTAGGAATTTTTTTTAAAATTTTAATAATAAAATATTTAATAAATTACAATAAAGAATAATGATTGTACAGCAGTTAACCTTATACTCTTAGCTCCACTTTCATACACCATAATGTGGTGCTTATACTCTTAGCTCCACTTTCATACACCATAATGTGGTGTCCTGATTACAATAAAAGTAACTGTAACTAGTTAGTTTAGTTTTTTATTTTAGCAACTAAATTGAAGATCATCAAAACTAAATACATTAAAATCTAAATTAGGCAAATAGTAATTAAATATAACAAATAAAAAGAGAGGAAAAGTGAAGTTGAGAACGGGAAATTGATAATTCAAGTGAAAAAAAAAGCAACTGGGTAAAAATAAGTAATATATAAATAAATATATTTATATATATATTATTAAATTTCGGTAATTTCGGTAATTCGGGTATTTCGGTAAAAAAACCGAAAAAAACCGAAATACCGAATAACATAAAAAATCAGAACCGAATTATTTCGGTTCGGTAACCGAACCGAATTATTTCGGTTATTTCGGTTCGGTATTCAGTTAACCGAACCGAATGCTCACCCCTTGTACGAGGAACAGACAGTTTTTAATTTTATACATGCATTTAATCCAGTCTTTCTCCAGTAAAAAGATTCAGGTGATAAGTATTCATCAGTCTATAATCAATCATTACGCATTACAGCAATATAAATGTAATTGCTCTCCTGAAGAATTAAAGAATTAAAAAAGAAGCCTACCCGTATCACCTGATGCACCAAATGCAAATTATACACACTGTCGCACTTTTAACTATAGTACAAAGAACAAAATCCGTGCCACCAAAACAAGTAGCAAGATGTTTAAGGGATTAGTTAATGACCAAGCACACAGAAACCAATCACTTGGAATTGGAACACTTGCTGTTACTACAAATTGATAAGACTATGATAAGAATTAGAGCAATAATAATCCCAAGAACTATCAGCTTTATCTTCATATTTTGCAACCACATCTTCCTCCTCATCTGTGTTCCTTGTGTCCTGAAATCTTGTGCCTGCAGGGAATTTACCATTCATAATTCATATCAAGGCCACATCAGTCAAAAATTACAGGAAAAATGTAGTTTAATCAGAAGAAGATAGAGAATCGGCAGAACACATGCATATCTCAAATATGGTATACATAAACTCCATGATTCATCAACCTAAAGCAGCGTATCATGTATGATAATTCTTGGTGTCCGGAAAAACTAGGGAAATGGGGGTCTTTATCAGCTGTAACATGGTTCAAAGATATACTAGAATTACGCAGAATTATCAGCTGTCTAATCAGATTCTTTCATTTTACAAGTAATTTGATATTTCATTGCTAAAATAAAAAATCCTTTACTGAATTTAATTTTCAAGATTGATTCAAAAAAAAATACTACAGGTCGTTTGTTGGTAACTGAGCAGCAGCAGTAAATATTAATTTTAATATTAAAAATCATCAAAAGCATACAAAAAACACACTTAAATTTAATTTGTAAAAGAAAACTAAGGGTGTTTAATCACTGACCTGAGAGCGGAGATTCTCAGTTTTATCCACCAGAAGCTCAATCTTCTCACCACGATCAAGAACCTACAAGCTCAAAGCTTACCGTAAATAAATGCACAAGTTGCGGCTTACAAAAGTTAATCACAGCTAGATGACCAGTATTAAAATTGCTTTCCTTTCGTAAAGACTTGACCAATTAACCAGGGTATCTCATTCGGCTTACCTTCTCAATATTTTCCATCATTACTCCTTTAACCTCTGAAACTTGGGCCTTCACCTTTGCAAGCTTGCTAATCTCGTCAGGGTGATCCACACAATACTGCATCTGTTCTTTCTGCTTTGGCCTATATTCAAATTGTAACACAACTTATTAAAAGATTACCTCATTTTAAACACACACACACCGGGTCAGAATGCATGGTTAACTTACCCAAACTCTTTGTTTAGACTATTTGCAACAGCTGTTGCAGCTTTACCCCCACTATATTTCTTGGTAAAATCTTCCTTCATTCGTTCAAGGAAAGCCATAGGCAGCTGCCGACCAGCAGATTCAACCGCAACAACACAGAATGCTGCTTCACAGAAAGCACTGGTTTAGTACAACTCGAATATTTAATGATTAACCTAAAAATGCATTAACGACTCAGAAGCAGATATTTTACACTTCTTTTTTTTTGTCAGGATATTTTACACTACTTTAACTGTGAACTATTTCTACATTTTCTAAGTATCTAAAATAAGCTGGGATTTTTTCACGTTGTTTATAGACTAGTGTTCAGATCTCAGCAATACGTAAGTATGTTACAAACAAAACAAGGAACTTCTTGCACACATGTATTGCATGGTGTTCACAACTAATTCATAGTGATTAAAAAGTAAACTTGTGATATTGATCATCAGAAAAGGAACAAAACAAACAAATTAAAAGAAAGTTGAGCTTATTTCTTCAGAACAGAACATTACATAGAGAAAAAAATATAGAACGTGTCTGCATAAACTTATGGCTCCAAAAGAATATCAAAAGATGTAACGATAAAATATAAATTACACTTTGCAATATCATTGATCTAATCATGTACAGCATTATCCAAAAATTGCTCAACATTCAGTCACCAAATAAATAAATAATTGGGCAGTGGATATTGTAGTACTCCCACTGATCCTAAAAGTAGTAACAGATGCCTCCTATCAGAACAACTAGACACGCCACAGAACATTCAAGCTCTAAAGTACATCAACCAAACCAAGTTCAACGTTGATCCCTTTCCTCTAAGTAAATTACCCAAGTTTATATAAATTCAGAATACACATACATAACAGACTCTTAAACCCAATTGTTTCAAACAACACAAACTGCAAAATTTCGTATCTGCATTATTTAATAATCTCAAATTAACGAAGCAATAATTTAACCCAAGTAACAGTTTAATCACAAATAAAACAATATCAAAAACCAACAGATCATTTTTGAAAACATGTAAAGCATCAAATCACTCTGGACCTATCACATCTCTCCACATCCAACAACAAAACCACACAATCCAACTAAAAATAACTGCACAAACATCTACTCATCTATCATTTAGGCAAATATCAAGGTCGGCAGATCATTTTGGCTACTAAAAACTTTCTCCGCTGCAAAATTATCGCTCGAATAACAAAAACATTTTACCAAACTCAAACATCACTTAACCGAAGACTAATTTTCAATCACACATCACAAGAGGCAAAAAACTGTAACTAATACCGGAACAAATGACAAAAGATGAAACAAAAGCCTCAACTGAGAAACTAAATAAAAAGTTAAAAAATGTGACAAATTATAACGAATCAGATCAAAAAACAAAACAAAATCGAATCAGGCATGAAAAAAGCCTAGATCAATAGAGAGAGAGAGAGAGAGATTACTAAAGCCGTCTTGGACGAGATAGTTAAAAGTATGGCCATCGCAGGTGTAAGTAAACTTGTTATTAGTAGAAGGAAGCTTCTGGAGACACTGAGAAGCGATGCTGGTGAAATTGCCGGTGAATTCAGTAAATTCCGATAGAATCACAGTTCCTCTCGCAACGAAACTGTAGATTAGAGATTGCTGTCCCATTGTTTCTCCCTCTCCTAGATTGCTGCCGATAAACCCTAGGGAGAGAGAAGAGAGAGAGAGTAGAAATATGTGTGTCCTGTGTGTGTGTATATACTACTGAGGGGGGAAAGTGTTGGAAAAAAGGGATAAAATGAGGGAACGTAATTGCCGAGGGGCGAGGAGCGCGTGCGGCTGAGTTGGTAACACCCTTCAAATACTCGTTCCGTGTCCCCCCTTGTTAATAACGCTTTTGCCATCCTGTACTAAAAATTGAGAAACAAATTTATTTTGACCTATTTTTTAATGGGACTACTTAATTTGTCAAAATTTTATTTGAGGAGAACTTATTATTTATTAATATTGATGAATCTCTTGTATTCTAAATGAGGTATATTGAACTGGGATTTTAATACATTACATATAATATAGGAATTTTAATAAATTATATTGGATTTTGATTTTACGCAGATTTTAGATAAAATATCGTAAAGTTGATAAAGATTCTTTAAAATTTAAATACAATACTTCAAAATTTCATGAATGATGGTGGGATTTCAAAAATCATAAAATATATTGAACAATCCCACAAAATCCATCATTTTATGAAGTCCAAAAAAATCCGCCAGCACGTGAATATCATCAAATTTTAATGGATTTTAAATAATCTCAATTGAATATCATCAGATTTTTAAGCATAATTTAAAATCCTAATTAATTACCACCAGATTTTGTAGTATATTTTAAAATTCTAGTTAAATACCATAAAATTTTGATATATTTTTTAAAATCTCAATTGAATACACCTAGATTTAAGAAATGAAAAAAAAATATAATCTCAGTTCAATACACCCATTCTTTTTTTTTGTCAGTATCAAGCACGAATTTTTAAAAAAGGGCACACAGTAAAAAAATTTAATTTTATAAAAAGAGGTATAAGTATTATCCACCAATAAAATTCTGACTTATTGAACACATATTTTAGCGTAGAGCACACATTAAAAAAATCGATATTCTAATATCCAAATTCAGTTTTATAAAAAAAGATAAATATTGATAACCAATATGGAAATATAATATAAAATAAATTGAAATTATAAACATAGGGTTAGGTTCTATGGAGTCCCATATTTCATTAGAATTCTTGGAGTCCATATATGTTTTGCAAGTAAAGATATAGCTTAAATTGTTACCAAACGTATTATTTTTTGAATGATATTATACAAATATTATAATTTTATTGAAAATCTTGCAGATTGCATAGATTTTACAAGTAGAACGTTGCAAAATATATTATTCTACAAAACATGCTTAGTTTGTTAAACATAAATGTTCATGCTGCAGAACATATGAGATTTGCATGATGATATTTGTGAAACATATTTTGGAAGATAACACGTTTTAGAAGATATTTTATTGACAAATATAGATAGACTCCGAAAATTGCGAGAACTGTAATTAAAAAATGGATTGCATATAAGTTTACTCATATATATATATATATATAATTTACCTACATATATATATTGTAATATGCAGCTAAGGGAGAAACATGAGGGCTGAAATTAGAATCAAGCATCATTAGAGCATGATAAAATATTGGTTAAATGCTAATATCCTGGGGTCCCATGTTCGGACTCGTTTTCTGTAATTTATTAGAATAGATAGCTCATGTAAATTTAATAAGTAGAAAGAAATAATAATAAGTATTATTAGATCCCGAAAATATTGAACTGTCCTAAGAACAAGAAAACAAAAAAAACATTATTGCGAGGCATAACAGTGACATTTTGCAGTTGGCTAGTTGTACCAAATTACCCAGTTGAGTGATTATCAAGTTAAAAGAAAAGAGGATATGTGATGAAACAATAAAATGAAACATATAAAAGGGTGGTTTGCTACCAAAATAATAAAATGAAGTAATGGGCCACCTACTTGATCACTTTAAAGTTTTCATAAGATCTGGTAGCTCACTTTTTCCTTCCAAAACAAAAATTATTATATAAATATTCCTTCCGTCCCTCCAAATTTTTTACATTTGGGTTAGACACGAAGTTTAAGAAAAATATAAAATAGTGGAGGAAAATTAAAAAATTGAGTAAAATAAAGAGACCGATTAATATTATATGTATGGAGGGAGTATAGTGGAGAAAAGTAGTGGATGTGGTTATTTTAAAAATTATAAAAAAAAAATTATTTTTGAAAATTTTTGAAATATAAACAATTGAATGAAACATTTCATGAAGAAAAATTTAAACAAATGAGAGGGAGAGCCATTATATTACAATGCAATAAGTAGCAGTAGTAGGAGTATAGTATATTAATATCTGTAATCAACCCGTAAATTGGGGAACCAATGTTTCCTATCATATACAGAGGTGAGAAAAATGGAAGTAGAATACTTTAAAAATCTATATTGCTTAAACTATAATTCACATTGCGCTAATAAAATATGAATTTTTTATTTGATGGACTCCAAATAATAAGGAGTTTGGTGGGGCAAATAGGGATTAAGTGATTGTCATTTATGAGTAACTATGATGAGTTGTTTTTATAAAAAAAGATTGTAGCCAATAAAAATCAATCTTTGTTAAAACAAACCCACGAGATTAAAACCCAGCCCATTCAAAGATGGGTTAAGAGAACACAAAGCTAAGGGAATGTGTTGTTTGTGCTGAAGCCCATACACACATCTTCCCCTGACACGGTAGCATTACCATCACCACTGATTCCAATTCTCCATTCCAAGAATTCACAAACCCAGTTTCAGCAGTAAAGAAATAAATCAAAATAATAATGGGGGTATTGTTAGCATCGTCCCCACCACCTCATATATCATCATCAATATGTTGTGGTAGCCAATTTTCATGGAACTCCAGAGTTGTTGTTTCTGTTATTCCTCCTGCCTCGGGAGTCGTGAAAGTCAAACCAGGGTTCATTTTGAGGTGCAATTGTAGTAGCAACAGCAGCTCTGGACCTGCTGGCCCTTCTTCTCCTGGTATTATCTTCATTTCCTCTCTACCATTTTCCTTGTATTCAAATTTTAAAGTTATACACACACCACCGCACTTTTTTAGGTGACAATTTTGAATGTTACGGGCTGTGTTTTTTGTGCGCGTCAATTTCGTGTTGGTCTTATAGTTATTTAGGTTTGATGAATATTGTTAATGTTTATGTTTAGGGTTTATTGTTTATATGTCGTGTTGGTCTCATTTCAGCTAATCATGTTGAGTATGGCGTTGCATTCGAGGTCCTATCAGATATCGGCATATAACTTGTATTAATCTTTCATTCCACCTTCTTAGAGCAATTCCAGGAGACTGGCTATTAATGCTCTTAAGTTGAAAATTAAGGAATGAGACCAAAAACAAGTGTTCCAACAATCTCCCTGTAGTTCCTTAAATCACTGTTATAAAGTCACTTCCAATGTTTTATAGGATGCAAAACTTATAGTATTTATTTTTTGGAACCAAATTGGAAACTTCATTAATAAGCTCTATCCCTTATAAATCAGGGAAAACAGAGCGTTAGGAGTATCAGCCTCCCTTTTAACACAACCTGAAGATGAAGAAGATGCTCTTGCTAAGTTATGAGCACACTCATTTACAGATCGTTTTAATAAAATTAACGTAAACACACGAAAATCAGCCAATAAAGCTTTACAATTTGAAATAATTTAGCGAAAAGATGAAATCATAACAATAGATCTTTGTATGGATTGTACGACCGTGACGCAATTAGACTCAACAATAAAATCATTCCAACCATTTAGCTTGATCCAACTGAACACTTCTTTCATTCCAATCGCTTCAGCTTCAAGCGGGGTAAGTGCACCTTGAAAGCAATCGCTGATAACTTGGATAAGAAAGCCACGATGATCTCTAACCAGGCAACCAAAGCCAATACAATTTGTCTCTTTAAATACAGCAGATCTACATTAGCCTTGAGTTGATTCAATTGGGGTTTAAGCCAATACTCTTGATTATGATTACTTAAAGACGTGTCAGTAACCAAACAACCATCTGGTGGTTGAGCATTTTTCCATTGTTCAAGACTTTGTTTTGCATATACCACCACTTCCGAGACAGATTCAATATGTTGATTCCAGTACCTATTATTTCGCGCTTTCTAAACCGCCCAACACACCGTAACAGCAACCTCCACAACCCCCCTGTTGCTATCTTCCAGCAGCTTCTGGAACCAACTATCATAATTCATAATTGATAAGCACCTCTCACTTTACGGAAGTATTTAAGCGTTGTTTCTACACTGAGGTCTGAGAATGTTCAGGTTACAACTGATTTAAACATTCCATTTAAATGTTTAAGAGGAACATTTAATATGCACATCATTCCATGCTCATTGTGTCATAAGCACCTCCCACTTTACAGAAGTATTTAAACTTAGTTTCCAAACTGAGTTCTGAGAATATCCGGGTTACAACTGATTTAAATGTTCCGTTGAGTCAAAAGAGCCCTCGTACCATGTTCAGTGAGTTCCCCAACTCTTAAAACCGTGAGGTTTACAGAGGGTTTTGATACGTAAATCGTGCTTAGCATGTTTGTACTTTTATAGTCTACTATGTCTATGTCATACTCATCTTTTTTTGGGAGAAACATATTGGTTTAATCCAACTGCATATACGTTTGATGTATTTTGTGTACAGTTAACGTGCAATAATGCATTTTTTTTGTTGTTCTATACTACCTGCAAAATGAAGAGTTCATAATCAAAGGATCCGATTATTATAATTTTTTTGTATTAATTTTCTTAAGTTTTAAGTGTTTCAAAGATGAATTGGGAGTAAAGATGTGATAGGTTAGTGAAACTGTGAAAGCTGTTATTATCCATTTTTATTACGCAATTTTCAGTGTGCTTTTTGTCTTTTTGCTTGTTGGAGAGGGCTCAAGTCCTTCAACCTGCATTGATAAGCTTATGCTTTCCTGTTAAAAATGAAAAGGCATGTTAAATTACAGGTGAAAATGAGAATAAGACTGTGTTAGATGCATTTTTTTTGGGGAAGGCTTTTGCAGAAACACTTAATGAGCGAATCGAATCAACTGTGGGGGAGATACTGAGCACAATTGGTAGGTTACAAGCTGAGCAACAAAAGCAAGTCGAGGACTTCCAGGTATAATGCTGTTTAAACGGTAAATTTAACTTGCAACACAGCAGTTTTTTACATTTATTATTTGAAGGAATGAACATTTAAATATCAATCCTGTTGTCTACTACTTTGAATATAACCTATATAATATATATGCTTCCACACTCTTAGATGTTGATGCACACTAGTTGCAGTAGTATTGGCCAGCCATGGAAGTGATGAATGTAAAATTCAATATTTGACAAGGCTGGATGTGACAAAACTACATTAAGCTGTCACTAGAAGTTATGCTAACTTTGCAAAGATAATGATATTGATAAGTACATTTTTTTCGCGTAGGGGATCTCTTTAGCGTTATTAATTTTTGAGACTAGTCTGATGCAAACAAGTGTTGTTTAACAAAAAATGTGCTAAATAATTTGATGTATATGCAGGAAGAGGTTTTGGAAAGAGCTAAAAGATCCAAAGAGAAAGCAGCAAAAGAAGCCATGGAAGTTCAAGGGCTTATCCCCAAGGCATCTGCCACTGAAGTATCTACTGTTGATGCAACTATTCCTTCTGTTAATGAAACCCAGAGTATTGTAATCACTGATGAAGATGAGAAGCCAACGAGCGAAGTTCCTACATCAGATGTACCAACTGAAAGTTGAATCATATATATACTCGTTGACTGTCCATATTTTTGTTGTATTTAAAAGAGGTAGACAAATTACAATCTTAATTATATATAAAAAATCATTCCATAGAACAGTTAGAGTTGTAAACGAACCGAGTTGTTTGTTAAACTCGTTCGGTTCGTTCGAGTTCGAGCTCGATAAGCTCGTCCGATAAGTTTATCGAACTCGAGTTCGAACAACATTTCTTATCCGATAACTTAACAAACTGAACCGAACTTTAAGCTGTTCGACACGAGTTCGGTTCGTGTTCGGCTTGAGTTCGATTCGAAAAAAATAGTATATTTTTAATGTTAAATGTATAAATAATGGATTTTTCTAGTGTGTGTCCATGAACATATGTTAAGAGCTAATAATTGATGAGGTGTCTACAAAATATTGGTGGGGAGCTCATTAATAATGATGGACCCTCTGTATGCACAAAAATCTCCACCAATAAATTTTTTATAACTTATCAATCACACTTTTTTAGCATGTGTTCATGGGTACACACTAGACAAACTGGTTTGTTTTATATATATTATTAATTATATATATTAATTATATTTTATAATTATTTTAAATAAATATTTGGATACAATTTTTCACTTAAAATAATATTTAAAATTATTATTTTAAATATAAATGATATTCGCGAATAGTTCGAGTTCGTTCGGTTTGATATGTTCGCGAACAGTTCATGCTCGGTTCAAATATTACCGAACTCGAGTTCGGACAAGAAATTTTGTCCGATAAACTTATCGAACAGTGTTCGGTTCGTTAAGGTTTTGTCTGCACTCGTTAAAAGTTCATCCGAGTTCGGTTCGTTTACAACTCTAGAACAGTATATAGTTGCATTCAACCCCATCGATAGAAGTAAAGATACTATAGTTACTTCTTTGGATCTCATTAGCAAACTAACATGGCAGAAGATGTTCCTACAAACTTGAGGCATGGATTTCATATGTAATTGAGAATTCCTTCCTCGCGTAATGATGAGAGAATATCTACGACAAACCTGCAAAAGTTAGAATGATAGTATATTTATAGCTTATTTTTGTATTTGTTGCCTATGATTTAGCATTTACTAAAGCAAAATGAGAAACATACTTGTTGGAAGCCCGACATCACCAGATTTTACAGTGCTATGTGTTTGAAAAAAGATAATGGTATACATATATTATTTTGACTGTTTGACTCATGAGTTAAGTTCTGTGGAGACATATTACATAAAATATTGTAGAACATATTATTTTGCAAATCAATCTTTACAAATATCATTATTTTATTCAAAATCTTTAATATCACATGTATATTGCATGTAGAATATTACAAAATATTTTATTTTACGAAACATGTTAAGATTAAATCAACTGCAGATGGGGTGAATACAATCAAACAATCAAATCAAATTAACAAACTCAACAAAAAAACAGTTTTTATATTTATCAATAAAACCGATTACAGTAATCTCTTAAAGGATGAACATATATTCTCGAGAGCTGCTAGGTTATATGAATGATACATCTATTCAAACACCTATAGTGTAAACCTAACATGTGCTTATATACTGCAAAACTACACAATCAATCTAGAAAATATGTTACAATTGAATAAGGATACATATTCAACTATTGATTGCTACAATAAGTAAAGTGTTGCACCAACATATCTCTACAAATATATCCTCCTGTGATATCTATTAATTTCCGGTTTGAAAAATACTGATTTGAAAAATACTGATATGAACAAATACTGATGAAAAATACCGACGATAAATGCCGATGACGTCATCTTTGTTAAACTCTGATATCAAATGCTGATGAAAAACTCTCATAGCTAAATACTGATATCATCAAATCATATCTAACAATATCCCCCAACTTGTGCATTATGGAAATATGTACAAGTTCTTTATTTGATGATGTCAAAACTATCTAAATGCAAAAATACTAACAAATGTACAATCTTACGGTCAGTGTATCGTACTTTATCTTCAGTCTTGAATTCTAAGAAATCTCGTAGCTTCATTAAAGAATTGTCTGAGCATATTCTCTTTAACTATATTCAAGTACCTAATATTTGCTTGACATCCTTGAGCTCATTAGAAGATTCATCAATCTGGAAGATAACAACTTTTAAATCATAAATTTTACTCCTGCTCATATTTAAGTTATCCTGTTGAATCAACCCATAGTCTTTAACATTAGGACTAAAAGAAATCAGCTTTGATCTAAACTATTCTACTAGTTGTGCTCCTCCCTTAGGCATGTCAGCAATTGAATCATGCATACTTCAATATGTATGTGGGAATAAACTTAGGTTTGGCAAAACCCCTCCCCTTCTCATGAACTAGGCCTTTTAGAAATTTAGACCATCTTTCAGTAATTGCATTATTCACAATGATCATGCAGACAAGGTATTCAAGTTCTTTTCAAGATCTGTTCAACATTTGTTCATGTGACACTATCAGCCTTTTTCCAGAATCAAGAAAGTAAACCATCTTCTCTTTAGGCCTGTCACCAACAAAATTGTCAAAAATAATCTAAACACATTTTATCTTCTATAAATCCTGAAGTTTTACATCTTCACCAATGTCAGTTAGTGAATTTGGATCTTTTATCTTTAAAAATCTCCTTCGTAAACTCCGGCCTTTTTGTAACCAAAGACCCCCTCTCTGACCAGGTTATATAAATTGAGATCATCTATTGTATATATTCTTGATTATTCCAGCATTTCTATCAAGAGCTGGTGTTTTGTTTTTTCATAAAAGTTCATTTTTCAGTTCAAAGTCTGATGCCAACTCATGCACAGGTTCATGAGTGGTATATCTGTTCACATAATCAAACCATTTTTTATCAATCCCAACATCTTTGTACATAATGTATCCATCGTCTTCATTTATTTTAAATTGAGGCTTGGATGACTTAAGTATTCTCTGGAACCTTGGTATGTCAGTTCTTGATTTTCTTGCAACATGAGTTTCATAAGAGGTTGTCTTGACATTAGTATCATCTTTTATTCCTTGAGCTATTTTGTCAACAACTTGAGTAGTATCAGAGGTTGTGATTTTTTTTCAGTGTTAACTTGAGCAGTGTCAGAGGTTATCCCCGCAACATCATCAGCTTTTACTGGAATATCTTCAATATGAGCTTTTGTCAGGGGTTGAGATGTCAGAATCAGAGTTTCCAGTGCAAGCTTTAAGAATTCACCAATCTTTTCCTTTCCCTTATAACTCCTATCAGCATTTAAAATAACTTAAGACCTTTGAACATGTCTTTCAACTTCAGTTTGACTCAGGCTCACATGAATAGCCGGGTACATGCCCAGTTTAGGAGAAAGATGACCTTCTATCTAAAGTCGAACCCTGCCATAGGGTGAGCCAGACTCATGGTAGTGCCAGGTCCTACCCAACCCAGACACAAGCCAACCCCATAACCCACCAATGAGGAGCACGCGAGGTACGAACTTGCGTGTGACAATGACAACTATTTACAACGAACAATTGAGACAAGCGTGACACACGTCAGTACACCTTTGGGTCATTCTAAAGCGGTTCCTACCTAGACACGTGTATGAAATTCATCCGAGTCAGGCGTCCTCTACCTCGAGTAATGAACAATCCTGATCTAAAGTTATCAACCCCTAAACCCTGCCATTAAGCTATTTATATCCGAAGAGGAAGGGATTTAGGGGTGAGCTCTCTAACACACTCATATATACACACATCGACCTTATATTCCTGTCTATGTTCATCTTCCCAAAGTGAGTTCTTACTCTCACACCGGAGAAGCCGCGAGGCTCAAACCCCTCTCTTTTTGTTGTTTTGCAGACACCCAACAACAATTATACCACAATCACAAGAAGGATCCAGGCGCAACGTCGAAATGAGCAACCTGCATACCACAGTTATGATACGTGATCTCTAAGATCTCCGATAAAACAGTGGTATACATACAACTTTAAGCCTAGTATTTTTGATATTTTGATCGTGAAACATACTTGATGTCCGCGATCTTTTTGTAAAACTTGATATCATCTCTTTACCCATTAAGCATGCTTCACAATCAAAATACTTTGAAAAACGAAATACTTTGAAAAAAGCAGTTATTTTTCGTTTTTTTTTTCCAAGGACGGTCGGATAAATGCAAATAAATTTGTAGCGATGAATAAAAGTAGGCATATTTTCCAGCATCTAAAAAAACAAAAGAAAAGAAAGAAGAGAGGGGGGAGGGGCGAACCAAAAAGTTGACCTAAATTGAATCAGGTACGCACATATCTAATCCTCCTCTCTTATCGTCATTGTTCTTCTAATTCCCATCATTTACCCACGTTTATTTTTCACGGTAACCTCATTTTGCATTATTCATTTATCAGTTTACATTTATGTATGTATATGTCTTTTTACTGCTGATTTGTTACTTCTAGCTGATGATTAGGGTTGTTTTAGACTCAGCTGAGACTACTACTGAATTCAAATATGTATTTTATTATTGAATACTACGAAAAATTGATACATGTGTTTTCTGATTATTGAATTAAATTGCATTTTCGTTTTGTAGATAAATGAAAAACAAGGTGTATACTTTGATTTTTTAGTCGCTGTGGGTACTATTCGCGCACTCTCAGAAGACGTTGTTAGCAATGTCAGACTGTGTAATTGTTCCCTCGCATACCAAGCTGCCTGTTCGTAGATATTGTGTTAGTCAGCATCGTGCTTGTCCCAAACACGTGCACTATGATCCGAGGTTACATTTACAAGTTTACTATCTGCCAATATCAATTGTTCATATTTTTTATATGAGGCCTTTTGGAATTACATTTTTATTCATGTAGTCCGAGGTCTTTCCTTTTCAAGAATTGAAGCTGATTTTTTTTGTTGTTTTTGTAGTTTTACGGCGTATGTACCCCAATTAGTTCACTGATAGTTTTGCTCTGTTCCATGGCCTTAGGAAGTTGTGTGCTGCTTCTTACAAAGTCAACCCTCTCTCTTCAATACGCATCTGCAAGCCTAGTACTTTTGGTGTCACAATTATGAAGGCGAGCTTCTTTAGAAAGGAAAGCCCAGTAAAGTGCCTTTGTTATAGAACTTTAATCAACTCCGGTGGTGTAATCGCTTCTGATTGGATTCCTGTAGTCGACCAAGTACTTCTGATGACAAGTGTATTCCTGACATATATGGTTGGAGTAATACCTGCGGAGAAGTCTCCTTTTACTTCTAAACAGAGCATTGCAAATGACCGTATGGTCCCAGATGAAACCTCAGTTTCTGGTAGGTAAGGAAGGTAATGAGGTGTATGATTGTTTTGTATTAGATTATGCAGTTTACTTGATGTCTGAAGATACACACGCAATCATATTTTTATCAATATGCAGTGCAGTAAATGATGATGATGATGAAGTTAACTTGAAATTTGCATGGGAGATTGTGAGGAAAAAGCTTCTGGATTCCCTGAATATCATTGAAAACAAAGGGAATTTAGGGAGTGGGGTGACTGAAAGTGAGCAACAAAGGCCTGCAAGTTTGTTTGCCATTGCTGAGGCTCCCAGATTCAGGTTGCTGTTGGCTAGTTTTCATCGGCTCAAGAAAGAGGCAGGCATTGTCTTCATCATGTTCTTGCTCTCTATTTACACTATATATTTGTACAATAAGAATGTTAATTTATTTTTTTGAAAGATTTGTTACTTCCCATTTATAAATATAAAGAAGTCCGAAGTATAAAGTCATAAAGGCCTCTGCTACTTGTAATTTGCAATCTGGGAGGGGGGAAATTGGATTTACGATATTTTATTTGTAGTTCTGTTTGTTTCAGTTGGATCCAGATTGTTAGCCTCTTAATTAGTAAACCTTTATTATGTAGTTTGTGAATGTTCTATTCATCTATGACATAATAGCCCATGTTTTCTGTGGATTTGCAGGTCAGCAATGTTTTCGGAAACTCATCCACATTAGTCATGTTTGAGCCGCAGGTTGAGTTTTCACAAATAATTCAGAAGTCCTGTGAGCATTTATGTATCGATTGGTTAGCGGAGGAACTTTCATTAAAATCTAGCAATTTTGACATGGTACTTTCGAACTAGTCAATCCTATCTTCTCTGTGCTGCTTAGAGACTTTTATTTGTTGTTATTACTTTTGTCATTGTAATGATAAAGATATGTTTGCAGTGACTAGTCTAAAAGTTAACCTTTTGTTTTCCTCTTTCCATTTATCAGGCGTGCCTTTCTATTTTGGGTGAAAAGTTAAATGTATATGACTCCATTATACAGAGTGTCGAAAATTTGGGCAAGAAAGATTTATACACGGATCTGATTGGCATACTTAGATCCGGTTCTTTAAGGTAACTGTTTTAACATAAAGATTATAGATGTGCCCACTTTGCCAGTTGCTCCATACTTGGGAATTTTGTTATTGTTTTATTTGGCAAGAAAGTATACTGTCTAAGAAAGAGCTTTTATTGTTACGGAAAGTAAACGGGCATCTGATCTGGCAGCGGTTTTAAACATATACGACTTCTCCATAGAATCACATTAAATTACATAATGCATCGATATTGCATCCCTTCTCTTGCTGAACTCTACAGGTTAGATTGACATTAAGTTATGACTTTAGAGAAAATAGGTCAATGTTGAAATTGTAAAGAATTTGAGGCAAGAATAAGGTCTTGTTCTTCTCTGAGTTTGATAGATATAATATGAATAAGTATTACAGTAAAGACTACTATATGATTAGTCATAAAGTATTTTCTTGATCTCTGCCTACTGTCATTGATTGAAACATGACTGATTTCCGTAAATGTATTACGCATAGCTATTAGAAAGACAGAAGCTTAATATTTAAAAGTAAGATCTGTGATGAACTGATATTAGATATGATGGCTCTAGATAAATTTTTGAAGACGGCTTATATTACAATTTACAAATTATATTTATAATTAGTGGATTTTCTTACTTCATCTGATTGTGTCTATAACAGGAAGGATAGCTGTTACGACTTTGATTTCTTTACCCGTCATGGGGTTTCTGTGTTAGAAGATCTAGTGATTTCACTGGCTGATGGTGTTGCAAGTATGTATGTGGAGCTTATTTCCGTTGATGGCGACATGTCAGATGGTATAAATAGCCTTGGTCTGAGTTTGTGTTCTTTATCGACCAGAGCACTTCAAAGATTACGAAATGAGGTACACCTAATTTACAGTTGTGCATTATTGTTAAGGAAACTAGAAATCATTATCTGACGATATTGTGTATATTAGCTTATGATCCACCAGACAACTTTTCTTTAATTAATTGATGAAACCCGATATAATAGATTATTCTATATGTTTTACGGTATTAATTTATGGAGTATTTTCTGACCTTTTTAATGTTCAGGTATAACCTAAACAGAAAAGGGACAATTCATGATTATAAATATGTCATATGATTTTATTGTTGTAGTGTATAAAAAGTAGAAATATGTATATTAGAATACAAAGACACACTCACGCGTATTTTTATAGTATACTTGAAAATATCATTCTAATTATACAATATATTTACGAACTAGAGAACTTAGTTTTTATCTAAAGAGTTTGGTCATCGTATATGTTTAGACTTAAGAAATAGAAGTCACACCAGTTCACTTGTCTAAATAAATTGGTTTTTTAGCCTTTGTAAGTAAATTCTTCAGTTCATTTTGTATTTTGTGAGTCTAGACTATGATTGCGACACAAAGCATACCACTTTAAAGTGTTTAGTACTTGGTCGGTATCAACTTGTTATTGGATAACCCTGTACTCAAAGAAGGATGATCATGGTCCTCCTATTATATATAGGGTCTATATATATACATACATCTTCTGTTATGCCTTCTTTGTCCTAATTTGCTGCTCAGCTGAAATGCTGGGATTCCTCCCCCATTTAGTTTTAGTTTATTCTTTACTAATTTTTCGTTGCAAATAAGCCATTTATGAAAAAATGTTATTTTATTTCAATATGATAACTTGAGGAATTAGGACCAGAACAGAGATACTGTCACAAGGTGTTCTTTTCCTTGGAGCTTTTAGGATGCTATCATAGACATAAACCCGACAGGCAATCTTCTGAACAAATTTCTGTTATAAAATTATGAGGCAAATTTTTTAGAACAATATTCCATTCTCCACTTATAAATAGCAGTTGACGTGACGCTAGAGGCATATATGTGTATGTGTGTGTGTGTCTGTTCCTAAACCCGTGGAATTTGTTTATGGAAAATACCACTTTTTCGAACCTTTCCAGTTAATACTGCCCAATTGAATTTTCAGATCTGACAAGGGATGTATTGTTTGTGATGTTTGCTGTTGATATATACCTGGAACCCTTATGGTCGATACTGATTACTGCGTACTTACTTATCTAGTTATCTTACATGCATGAGATATGGATGATATGAGAATATTTTAGAATTTACTGATGGTTATCTGGTTTCTTCACAGGTGGTTTTAAGTCAGTGGTTGTACCAGAATATGGACTCAGTCGCATCAATGTACGAGGACAGATTTGATCTTCGAACGCTTGAGAGTCGGATCATTCAGGATTCTAGCAAGGGTGAGGCCAACAAGTCAAGTTGGTGGAAGAATATTGGCATGCTGAAATCTCGATCTGCATCATCTCCATTACGTTTTGTTGTCATAAACTGCATCTCCGTACCTGTTAAGCGTACCAAAGAGTTGAGGGCATTGACTGGATGGTATGTTCCGTATTGTTTCTGTTTACTAGCTTACATATTAAAGATCTGAGTCGATGGTATAACCGTGTTACCCAGCTTTTCTGTGTATGTGATGCACAAGAAGTTTTTATGTACCAAATCACCATACTGAAAATAATCGGGGATAGATTACCTTCTAACTTCAATAAACTATCATTGGAGAAGATAAAGTGGCTGTTCGCTGTAGCTTTAGGGGGGGGGAGTATGAGCTTGTTGCCACTCAGGGTAACGTGAAGCTTCTTCATAAGTAGTAGGCTCAGGGATAGGGTTAAAAACAGTAGTGGCAGCACAGCATATAGGTACAAGATTCTCATGATGTGAAGGTTGTGGACATAAGGAAGTGACAGTACAGGAACAAAAAGATGGTGTACAAGTAACATGCCCTGCTGTATGTATATAATCTTGAAGATAACTGGGTGGTTTAACAACTCTGGTGGATTTTCTGACAGGTTGTAAAGGCTGAATAGGTGACATATTAGGTGAACATGGAACTGAGGAAACAGGAACTGATGAAATAGGAGAAGGTAAAGATAAACTATTATCTGAATTGGTAATACAGAATTCAGGAACAATAGAATTATTATCATGTTCTCACTGGGGAATAATGAGGAATAGTAGACTTGACATATGGAAAAACATGTTCATGAAATTGTGCATCTCTGGAATATTGAATAGAATGATTTTGTAGGTTAAGAAACTTATACGCTTTCTTACCAAAAGGATATCCTAGCATAACACATGGTACATCAGAAAATTTATACCTATGTTTTGCAGGAATACAAACATATGCAAGACAACCAAAAGGTTTAAGATGATCATAAGTAGGAAGTTTGTTGAATAAGAGCTCATATGGAAAGCACCATCAAGTATTTTTGAAGGAAATCTATTGATGAGGTAGGCGGAAGTGAGAACACATTCTCCCCGATATTTGATGGGAAGATTAGATTGGAACATTAAAGCTCTAGATGTTTCAAGGAGATGTTTGTGTTTTCTCTCCACAACTCCATTTTGTTGTGGAGATTATGCACAAGAAGTTTGGTGTGCTATACCTTTTTCTAGATAATAAGCAGAAGTAGTAGAACGAAGTAGTAGAACTGAGTCCCAATTCCAAAGCATTATCAGTTCTAATAGCTTGGACAGTGGAATGAAACTGATTTTCAACTATGGCTACAAAGTATTTAATAAAAGTGAAAGCATTACTTTTACAACTTAAGAGATGAGTCCATGTGGTCCTTGTATAGTCATCCACAATAGTAAAAAAAATACCTATAGTTGTTATAAGTGGAAACTTTGTATGGGCCCCACACATCAACATGTATTAGCTGAAAAGGTTTAGAACTATGAATAGTGCTAGAAGGAAAAGAATTCCTATGTTGTCTAGCTTTAGAGCAAACATCACAAAAGAAATCAGTACCAACATTCACATTACAAAGAGAAAGAGTTTTGATTCTTGTCATAGGCAAGTGGCCTAATCAGCTAATCTAGTATGCCATAACAAAGCATTACTATTACAAACAAAAGCTTTATTAGCAGATTTGATTGAAGAAGCTAGAGTTGGTGGGAGAACCGGAGATGATGGGGGAAGAATGTAAAGGCCTCTCTGAGTTTTACCAAGAACCACTGGGCTCCTCAGAGAACAGCCCTGCATAAAGCAATTTTCATGAGAAAAATTGATGGTGCACCCTAACTGTTGTGTCAACTTACCGATGGAAAGTAAGTTGAATTTGAATGAAGGAACATATAAAACTTTGTCTAGCACAATACTGTCAAGTATGGACACAGTTCCACTATAAAGAATATCAAGTTGTTGACCATTGGGTAAAGAAACATGTATTGGTTGTGGCAACTTATGCAAAGAAGTGAACATAGAATTCTGTGAACACATATGATCACTAGCATTGCTATCTAAAATCCAACTAGTGTTATTAGATTGACTAAGAAATGCATTAAAGGCCTGTGAATTACAACAAGATTTGCTGCAGAAGGCTGATCAGACATTTGAGAAGACTTCAGCATATTGATGAGTTGAGCACAGAGTTCTGGAGTTAAGCCTGAGTTTCCAGAATGAGTTGTAGGTGCAGAGTTACCAGTCATTTGAGAATCATGAGTAGGAGAGTCAGTGGTATCAACAACCTGAGCTGCAAGTCTTTTAGTTTTAGTGAACTTAAAGTCTGGAGGAAAACCATGAATCTTATAGCATTTATCAATTGTGTGGCCGGGTTTCTTGCAGTAGTTACAGTGGAGAGACTTCTTAGAATCAAAATTAGCTTTCTTCTGAGAACTAGAGAAACTTGAGGCATTCTGAAATTTTGATGCATTGACATGGAGTGAAGCAGAATCAACAACAAATTGTCCATTCAAATGAATCTCCCTTTGAGATTCTTCTTGAAGCAATAGGCTTTAAACTTGACTGATGTTAGGAAGAGGAGAACTCATGAGAATAGATCCTCTCATGATAGCATAAGTTTCATTCAATCCCATAAGAAATTGTATAACATGCTGATCTTGATGAAATTTGAGAGCCTTTTGAGTAGCACCACATTTGCAACCACATGAACAAACAGGAATTAGAGCAAGAGAGTCTATATCATCCCATAACATTTTCATTTTGGTGAAGTAATCAGCAACACTGATTTTTGGAGAAATAGATGGAAGATTGTCAAAAACGTGTATCAGAGAAATTATCTCATGTGCAGTTGTAGTACTTAGTTTCTTGTTGTGCTGTCTGTCATCTGTAATGAAGATTTGCAAGTGCAATTAGAATGCAATTGCTTGTGCTAATCAATCATTTATGGATTCATCAAGGTCATAATCAGTAGTCGCCTCGTGTCTTCAGTTGTCATATGGTTTCTGTCTACTGTGAAACCATTTACCAAGATTTACCGTCAATCGGTGTTTCCCATACGCCCACGACCCAGTTCACTCTTTATTTTTTACTGGATATTTGTACCATTAATGAATACCTGGTACAGTACAACAAGCAGTCTCAATGGATTTTAGATATCTTAAACTCGTTGTGGACATGCAGATATGAGCATGCTATTGTTTCTTCCGAATCTGCTTACAGATGCGGAAACCTTTTGTAGCCAAGATTATGTTTAACGTTCTTATTTCCATATATTTTGCACCTAGTCTAATGATGCAATTGCTACAAATATTAACAGTACCTGTATTTATGTTGCAGGAGGTACTACTACAGTCTTTTCCTTGAACTGTTTGATATTTCTATGCCACTTGTTAAAACCGTCGTCGGAAAAGTCAGCGAAGCCATTTCATTTTTTCTAGTTTGCCTGATTGGGAGGTCGCTAGGGCTTATATATACGGGTATAAGGCAGTCCTTACGATGGAAGTGAGATATATACCAAGGGCAAGTCATTCATTTTGTTAATTAGATTCATTTTGTGTTATCCTTTCCCCTGTGAATTGGAAATGATGTAGAACAAGTGATGAGACGTATGGTGGTTCTCATTTTGTTTATGTTTGCTAGTGTAAATTTAGAAATGAAATGATTGAACTTGTAGATGAAAGTTGGCAAAATGGCAGACACGTAAGGTGAAAAAATATCTTCAAAAGATGAAACATGAAGTACTAGGACATTTTACATAATAGAAGAGAATCTGTTGCACTACCCTAGTTGCAAGACACTCCTTTTATAGTAAGCATCACATGCTATCTGAGTATTTGACTTTGTCTCAAAATATTTTCTTGACACTTGAATTTTATTACTCAAATATGCAGAATAAAAACATATAGTTTATATATAATCAACGGTTTGCAAATTTTCTGAAATTTGTTGAAGCAAAGAGAAATTGAACAGCAGTTGGATTGAGTTGGTAATTTACGTGGGCATCTAATGTCAAATCCATTAGAAAGAAAAGAGATGTAAATGGAAGCTGGTTAGGTATATAATTGTTTGAGAATCATTGAAAAAGATGGTTTTCAGTTGAAAGGATGAATGTATTGAAAAGACGAAACAAATGTTCAAGGACATTTAAATTAAGAAAACGGAAAAGGTAGTACAAGTTGGTTTCTAAATGTCATGCGTCGTGTTCAGATTTAATCATAATTTTATTACACATGACAAATCCCGCTCAATGAATAATTACCATTATTACGTATGCAAACTAAAAGTATGATCACAAGACTCATCATATCTCCTATTTCAGAAGGGAAAATGTTTAATTGTAATTGGTTCCGCTATTGTTTAATAGGAACACTCATAAATGATACATACATCATTGACCCTTATCAGATGGTTAATTATTATACAATATTTAAACAGCAGGAAAATATTCATGAGATTTTGTGGACCATCCATGTTTGTCGTCGGTAATACTAATGTTCCCATGGAAGGTGTACTAGTGATGTCACATACGATGCAATGCCAGAGAGGGAAAAAAAAGATATAAACATTGTAGTTGATGTGATATTGTAAAATAATTTAATTGAAATTTAATTATTGATATTAATGTGAATACAAAGATTCATTTTATTTAGTACATAAAAGATTCTATTTTTCAAACTAATTTCATATGTTTAGTATTTTGCTTAATATATGGTGGGTTGTTTTGTTTTGTAATCTGTTAATGTTAAAAACGTGTATCACCTAAACTTCAAATCTTGTTTGGTATTCACTTTTGTTTTGAAGCTTCTTTTGTCCCAAGTCCCCTCCTTTTTCTTCTCTAGCTCCTGTCCTTTCTTGTTAATATTCTGTCTTCTATAACAAGTTTACAAACGGAGAATATTGGTTACTGGATATTGATATCCCCTGCTCCTGGGCTCTAAGGCTAAAAATATTCTGATATCATCATTTTAATTCTACCAGTGCACACACTTGATTGATGATCATCTTTGCTGCAGATTGCATGGCAACATCCAATATGTTTACTTCATATATATTCCAGAACCCTACAAAATCAAAATATCATAATCTCCTCTTTAAATTTCTTGTTATTTCCCTCATCTTCTTCTTGATCCTCTTTGGCTTAATACTATCAACTAATGCTTACCTGCTGCCTGTTTCCAAAGCATCAGCTATGGCAGCCTCGTCAAAAATTCCTACGACCCAACTTCTCTCATCATCAGCTTCATCCCCTTTATTCAATAAAACTAATTGGCGATACATCTACTCTATCAGCTGCTTCATCTACCAAGCATGACCGAAAGGTTAGATTCGACGGAGATGCTCATGAAGTTCCAAGTGGACCAAATCCTATTTCCAACAGGTGAAATATACCTATACATATGTATGAATGTGATGTGAGCTTCATATATCTTCATAGAAGAAGTAAAAGAATGAGAGCTAGGCTAGCTGTGTTGCAATGTAATATAATGTTAATGTTCTGTTCGAGTCTTCCCTTTTTTTTAGATCAATTGTATACGAGATGAGATCCTAAGAAAAAAATAAGGGTAAGGCTGCTGGTACTGCTTTCAGAGAGAAACCACTTTCTACGGCCGCCTAAACTGTTAACAGAGTTTTATGCTAACAAGAGAAGCAGGTAGCGGTGCCAAATGCTGATCAGAATATCAGAACACTGCTGGTATAAATCTCAGGAGAAAAAGAGACAGTTTGCTGTGATTTGAGGCTAAAATTATAAACAACACTTATAGTATAAACTTTTAAGTTAATAAGTGAAAATTTAAAAAATTTAAGTCCGTTTTATTCAGATAATTTTATTATTTCTCATAATATATACTCCTTCCGTCCCTCAAAACGTTTCCTATTTATGTTGCACACGGTTGCCAATGCACATTTTTAATTGTTAATATCTTTAATTTCATATTAGTATTAGATATAAAAAGTTCATTGTATTAAAGTACTCATAAATACGAATCCAACAAAATCACTCACGACTATGTTTGATCTTATAGATTAGACTTATATTAGCAGTCAATCGTTTACCACCAACAATACAAAAAGTCAAAAGAGGAACAAAATTTTGGGACGGAGGGAGTATCTTATTTAAAAATATAAAATAAATTATGAAGTTGAAAATATAAATTAAAATATTATTTTTTTATCCAATTAAATTGTGAAAAATAGAAGTAATAGCTCTAAAAAATATCTCCTATAAACATCGACTTTAAATCGTATTTTTGAATTTATTTCACTAGTAAACAATTTTTAGATTAATCCGTAATTTAAATTAATGTAAGAGGACCACTTATTTTGTAGACCTTTTTTTTATTTAAAATTTATGACCAAACTCAGAAAATTCGAATGTATGATGACCTCTTTAAATTTTTTTTAAAAAAATATTTTAATTTTTTATTATGTTTGATAATTTTATTATACGGCCCGGTCCAAACCAACTAACAAACCCAAATATATGAATTTATGTCTCTTTAAACGTCGAAATCGGGCCGTCTTCCACCCAACCAAGATAACTAGCACTTGTGACGACCTCAATCTCGGGGTTAGGAAATGAGGACTCACACACCTCTAATCTACTAATTAAATATGCATAAACCCCGATTAACTACTAACATGATCAACAGGATAAAGTATGAGACAAGATTACAACTACCAATCACCGAATATAACTTACAAACCCCAAAATATTATTAAATAATCAGTATCGATTCCAGCTGGGAACCGACAGATAACCCATTGTATCTTTAAACACCTCTTACTAGGCGCGAACTCACTCATAACCTGTACTACCTGCTCTGGCAACTGGAAGCCCTCAACGCGGTAGGGACCACCAGGTACGCTCTTACGAGCAGTGTGCCTAAGCCTGGCCATCTTCTTGCTTAACTGCCATGGTTAGATTAAGACAAAACAATGAGTATAAAACTCAGCAAGTAACTAAATAGCAGTTCTACAATAACAATTCTCAATATGCTTTGAACAAACTAGGGCATTCTATTTTAGCTAATCTAGGTGGCAGATTTCCGTATATTCATTTTTGTTTTCTTTGAGATAAGGAAAGGTATCCGGAGAATAGTTGGGATTTCAAGAAACAAGGCTCGAAACAGGATGAAAGTCGACATTCAACACAAATCATTATAGGATCAAAATAGATCTTTCGGTAGAGGAAAGCAACAGTATTTCAAGATATAGAATCATTCATATGATCAACAATTTCAGGAATCAGGGTTCTGAGCTTTAAGCTCCACAATAACATAATCAACTCTTTTTAAAACAGTATAAACCATTTTCATTTCCAAAAAAATCAAGTTACTGAATAAAAGTTTCAGTTCCTTTTCTTAAATAATCATTTAGAACCCTTGATTGGATCACTTATCTTTCCATTTCATTATATACGGGTGATCAGCCCGTATCGACCTCCATTCCGGTCTTTAAGGTACCATTCGGCATAATTTCAGCCTTAAATTGGACTAGTCCCACTAACCTCTTACCATGACTGGACTAGTCCCACTAGCCTCTTACGTCTCAATCCAATCCATCAGGAATTCATTTGGAAAACCTTGAGTTGGAAAACAATAGGTTTTCTAAAATTCATTTTATCATTACCAAGCCTTTGAAATCATTCGGACACTTTCAAGTCGAAACTCATTCTTAATTCAGATTTTAAAGAAACAAAGTTCAGGGAGTGAATCAAAGATACGCAAGGAACAATTCTCAAGGATTCTGCATCAAAGATAATAAGGTACTAAATTTGAAGGATCAGTAATAACTTAGGGATCATTAGGGCGATCAAGAGAAACAGGGTATCATTAACAGAGTTATCCAAGATAATTTTAAGGTTCAATATGATCATGGCATTATAGGAAACTTAAACAGAAAGGCAGATTATCAACGGGTGAAATCAATAGGATTATCAATAACAGGTTATCAAGAACAAAGGGTACTTCAAATCAATATCAGGGTTTCATAAAGCAAGGGTTTCATACTTTAACAGTTCAATACTCTATATGGTATGAACAACATTTCCTTTACAATCATTTATACAAGTAATCAGAGTTACTTGCCTGAAATTGCTTTCCTGAGGGTTGAACTACTGCCACCTAGTATACTTTTCCCTTTCCTAGCCCGAATGCCCTCACGCTCCGAATCTACAATAAAACCAGAAATCTTAATTAGATTCCCAACTCTCGTTCCCGGAACGATCACTCTATACGATAACTCGATTATATTCTTGACTCGAACTATACGAGTATAGCTTATACAAATAAGCACACACCACATAGCATATAGCACAATTCTTTCTCATAGTTTTCATATCCTTATATACCTAGCAATCAAAGCGTACTCGCTTGACCTAGGCTATTTCTCAAATCAAACTAACACGACTCTTTTACGAGTACTAGACACATTCACAACCAAACATTTACGTGCATACTATCACTAATATCAATCGACTTAATTCCCTTTTCCTTTATTCCTTAATTCGAATCAAAACAACAATCCAATCAAGCAAAATCAAAGATTTTCACATATAACACTCAATCATTCTTTCAATTACCAAAATCAAGTTTTGACCTTTATTTCTTATGGCCTATTCGGCCTTAACACTTATCACAATCAAGAATCAAACATGCAAAAATAGATTTTGACATGCAAGGTTATATACCACATTTCTTTCTTGTTTTAATCCCCTATTAAATCATTCCATTCATTAAGTCACCAAACCATGCACTACTTAGTGATTTCAACTTAATCAATCCATCAAATCAACATGCATACACTTAATCACCAAGTTATCCCCTTTTTATCTTGTTTTCATTCGGCAAGAACATAATTTTCAACTCAAAGACTAATTACTAGCATGCACTCATTGATCTCCTTTAAAACTATCATGCAATTGCTTTTAAATCATACAAACTTAGTGTTTACCAAGATTATCTCACCAAATTCAATTTCCTTTCTTATTAACTCAAAAATTCGAACCTAAACTTAGCATGCAACAATAATTCATTCCTTATTAGTCTAATCACCATCCATCATTACTTTAATCAAGTCTACTCACAACAAACCACTTTAAAGATTCAACCCATTCGGGTTTATCAAGAAAACACACATACAAAGATCAATCTTGACATGCAAAGTCCTATATCACATCTTTAACTTGTTTTAAGCCTTAACTTAGTCATTTAACTCATTTTCATCAAGATTTTTGAAGCACAAAGCCAAACATTACCTAATGACTCAAACCTTAATCAAATTATTCAATGCATGCATTCACTTAATCACAAATCAATCTCTTTTAAACCCATTTCCCATTCGGCAAACATTCAAAATTCACAATCCAAGAACCAAACATTGACATGCATCACTAACTCCTCTTTTAAATCAACATGCAACTCTATTTCCTACTAATTAAGCTTAGTTCATACCAAGATCAAGTCACAAAATTCAATTCCCCTTTTTATTAGCATAAAGCCGAAACAAAAACTCACATGCAAATCATAAATTTTGATTTTCTAAGCAACAATCATATGCACACATTCATTTTACAATCAAGGAAATCATTTTACCAAGCACCCACTCGATTTTTATCAAAGAAGCCAAAACCCTTTTTTTTTCAAATTTTCAAGAAATCATAACATGCAACATTAAAATCTAACAATCACATCATGGAAAACCCACCGGCTCTCCTTTGGATCATGGCCGGTGGTGGTCGAACTTGAGAGAGTCCATGACGGATCTCCTCTCGAGTTTATGACCTCCACAACCTCTTAAAATCACTCTTATAGTTATGCTTCAAGAAATTGTTTTTCTTAAACACAACCATAGTGATCACTTCAACAAAACCTTGCAAATACTTACATGCAAATAGGAATCAAGAAGTATACCGAAAATAAAGGCTAAAGGTAGCAATATCTTTGAGTTTGAGTAAGATTTGGGGGTTGCATGCAAGTGAGAGAGATGAGAGATGAGAGGGCCGAGAGGGAGTGAAAGAGAGAGAGAGTGTTCGGGAGAGAGACGAGAGAAAAGAAAGAGAGAAGAGAGAAAAGAGAGAATGAGTGCACAAAAGAAAGAAAAGAAAAGAAAGTGGGTTATATATAGCACTTAGAAACAAGGGCAATCTAGTAATTTACCAACTTCCTTTTACTCACTCATCCCTTTTCTTTTTACTTAAATGCGATAAAATTCAAATACAAAATATATCTCTCTCGGAAAGTCGAGAATTATTGAAAATGACATTTTTAACGCGTAGGTCTCGAAATTAGCTTTTTATCCATTACTCATAATAAGAATTTGAGCGAGCGGTTGATTTTATATGAATTTCGCAAACTTGCTTTAATAAATACCTTTTCCACATAAAATCAATTTAAAAATGAAAAGACCCACAATTAAATTCACTTATCATTTTTAAAAAGTCTCTAAGACCTCTACGAAGAGAACAGAACAAATCCCATGTTTTTTTATCCATCTCAGATGATTTTATAAAAATGCACGAAGGTTAAATAAACCCTTATGTAAATCACATAATTCCTTTAAAATTCACAGAAATTAACACAGAACATATAATCATGCACACAGTCAAGCAATCACACGCATATAGTCACATAACGACTCAGGTCTGATCATAGAATCTATCCCTCTTTAATCCCAATTCCTTTTTTACGCGTACCGGGTCACGTTCAGCCTGACGGCCCGACGCTCAGCGTTTCGAATACGCTTCTCATTACCTTTGCCAATCAACACGTCTCTTAAGACGAAATACTTCATTCATTTACTTCACATATAATTCACATTTTATATTATTTAATTTCCATATTAGGACGGGTTCCGTTCTACCTGACGGCCCGAAACCACAACTTGACTTCTAAGCTGACTCTTTAAATTGGAACGTTTTTATCCACACTCCTTAACTCTAGTATACAGATAAGACAAATAATCACCACTTATTCACATAATCTCATCACATAACACATACTTTACTTTCTTAATTACGACGCAAAATTCTCGGTCGTTACAATCTACCCTCCTTAAAAGGATTCTGTCCCCAGAATCTAATCTAAGCAAATAGATGGGGATACTTTTCTTTCATTTCGCTTTCTAATTCCCAAGTCGATTCCTCGACTAGTGGATTTCTCCACAACACTCTAACTAGAGGTACAACTTTATTTCTAAGCGTCCTTTCTTTTCGATCCAAAATTCACACTGGTTGGTCCACATAGGACAAATCTGGTTGGATTTCTATTGGTTCCAACTCGATCACATGGCTCGCATCATCATTATACTTCTTCAGGAGAGATGCATGAAATACATTGTGCAGATGTTGCATTTGCGGCGGTAGCGCTAATTCATACGCCACTTTCCCAACTTGTCGCAATACTTCAAATGGTCCAATGTACCTTGGACTTAGCTTTCCTTTCTTTCCAAATCGAGTTAAACCTTTCCAAGGAGATATCTTCAACAAGACCTTGTCTCCAGTTTCGAATTGCACATCTTTCCGCTCTTGATTCGCGTACTTTGCCTGTCGGTCTTGAGCTGCAATTAATCTCTTTTGTATCATTTCAACTTTTTCCTTCATTTGCTGCACTAGCTCGGGGCCAATTAACTTGCGCTCACCAACTTCGTCCCAATAAGTAGGGGATCTACACTTTCTTCCATACAACGCTTCATAAGGCGGCATGCCAATACTTGCATGATAACTGTTGTTGTAGGAAAACTCAACTAAGGGCAAATGATCGTCCCAATTTTCTTTGAAATCTATTGCGCAGGTTCGCAACATATCCTCAATTATCTGAATTGTCCTTTCACTTTGTCCGTCTGTCTGCGGATGATATGCTGTACTCATTTTCAATTTCGTTCCCAAATGATCGTGGAATTGTCGCCAAAATCTCGAATTAAACCTTGGATCTCTATCAGACACGATAGATACAGGAACTCCGTGACGCACCACGATTTCATCCAGATACATTTTGACCAGTTTCTCTAATGAAAACCTTTCGTTTATCGGCAAGAAATGTGCTGACTTTGTCAGTCGATCAATTACCACCCAAATCACATCATGATTAGACTTGGTTTTAGGTAATCCTACCACGAAATCCATTGCGATATGTTCCCATTTCCATTCAGGTATGTCCAGTGGCTGAAGCAATCCACTTGGCCTTTGATGTTCCGCTTTAACTCTTTGGCACGTGTAACATTTGCTTATCCATTCCGCAATTTCCTTTTTCATGTTTGGTCACCAAAAATTTTCTTTCAAATCCCGATACATCTTCGTACTTCCAGGGTGAATTGAAAATCTCGAGTTATGCGCTTCTTGCAAAATCTCGTGCTTTAGTTCCACAACATCAGGTATCCAAATACGTGAGTTAACACGGTATATCCCTTTTCCATCCTTTTGAGCTTTAATTTCTTCTCCCGTCAACTTATTCCTTTCGCGATTCATCACTTGCTCTTGACAACATCTAATCTTTTCCAAAATTTCAGGTTGAAACCGTATTGCATAAATGGCTTCACCTCCACATTCTGGAGTCCGCACCACTATTTCCATCTTTTCAAAGTCCTTGATTAATTCTTCTGATGACGTTAACATATTCAACTTTTCCTTTTGACTTAAAGCATCAGCTACCACATTTGCCTTTCCAGGATGATAGTTTATCGCACAATCATAATCTTTGATCAATTCCAACCACCTTCTTTGTCGCATATTCAGTTCTTTCTGAGTAAAGATATACTTTAAGCTCTTATGGTCCGTATAAATCTCGCACTTTTCCCTGTACAAATAATGCCTCCAAATCTTAAGGGCAAACACAATTGCTGCCAATTCCAAATCGTGCGTTGGATACTTTTGCTCGTGCGGTTTGAGTTGCCTTGACGCGTATGCTATTACCTTCCCGTGTTGCATTAACACGCATCCAAGTCCTTTATAGGAAGCATCACTGAATATCACAAATTCACCTTTATCATCTGGTAATACCAACACAGGGGCGGTTACCAATCTCTTCTTTAACTCTTGGAAACTTTCCTCACACTTTTCTGTCCAAACAAACTTCTCATTCTTCCTCGTCAATTTTGTCAATGGAACTGCGATCTTTGAAAAATCTTGCACAAATCTTCTATAGTATCCGGCTAATCCCAGAAAACTTCTGACTTCCGTCGGAGTCTTGGGTCTTTCCCAATTCATTACAGCTTCTATCTTGGCTGGATCCACTTTAATTCCTTCTTTATTAACTACATGACCAAGAAATTGCACTTCTTTTAGCCAAAATTCACACTTTGAAAACTTTGCATACAGCTTCTCTTTTCGCAGAATTTCCAAGGAAATCCTCAAATGCTCCTTATGATCTTCCTCCGTGTTGGAATAAATAAGTATATCGTCAATAAACACAATCACGAACTTGTCCAAATACTGCTTGAACACTCTGTTCATAAGATCCATAAATGCAGCTGGCGCATTCGTCAAGCCAAATACCATCACCAAAAACTCATAATGTCCGTATCTTGTTCGGAACGCTATCTTGGGTATATCTTCCGCTTTGATCTTTAGTTGATGATACCCAGATCTTAAATCAATCTTTGAGAAACATGAAGCTCCTTTCAATTGGTCAAACAAGTCATCGATCCGCGGTAGAGGGTACTTATTCTTGATCGTCAACTTATTCAGTTCACGGTAATCGATACACAATCGCATACTTCCATCCTTCTTCTTTACAAACAACACCGGTGCGCCCCACGGGGATACACTTGGTCGGATTACTCCTTTGTCCAACAACTCTTGCAACTGAGCCGCCAATTCCTTCATTTCAACCGGCGCCATGCGATAGGGAGCTTTCGACACTGGTTCCGTACCAGGAGCCAATTCAATCGTAAACTCGATCTCTCTGTCTGGAGGTAGTCCAGGCAATTCATCAGGAAACACGTCCAGAAAATCTCTTACTACCGGAATATCGTCGATCCTTACAGATTCTTTCTCCACGTCCACGACATGAGCCAAATAAACTTCGCATCCTTGACACATTAATCTTCTCGCCTCAATAACCGTTAGAAATTTCTTCTCTTGCCTCTTTCCTTTAAATATCACTTCCTCACCATCCTTGGTTTTTAACTTCACTTTCTTACTTTTACACTCTATTTGCGCCTCATGATTTGACAACCAATCCATTCCTAGAATAACCTCAAATTCTCCTAACTTAAAAGGAATTAAGTCAGCAGAAAAGTGCCGACCTTCTATAGACACATCACAATCGGGACAAATCTTATTAACAACAACTTTCTCTTGATTTGCTACCTCTATAATCAAATTAGGCTCTAGAGGGTACGCAACACAATTTAACTTATCAAGAATGCTTTCAGAAATAAAAGATCTGGTTGCTCCAGAATCCATCAAAACTTTTACTTCTACTGAGTTTATAACAAGCATACCTGCTACCACGTCCACATCTTGCACCGCATATTTCATTGACATGTTAAAGGTCCTAGCTCTGGGTTGAGCTGATGGTGCTGGGAGAGACGGTGGTCCAGCAATTCTGAGAACATTAGCCTTCTGCACAGGCTCCTTGCAATTTCTAGCCATGTGGCCTACCTTACCACACTTGAAACAAGCCAAATCAGGCTTCCTTACTTCATTTGAACATTCTGAAGAATAATGCTCCTTCTGGTTGCACTTAAAACATGTTATATCCAGCTTATTACACCTCCCCGGGTGTCTCTTTCCACAGTTCCTGCATTCTTGCATCTGGGGCCTGCTATCCTTTCCCGGTTGTCCAGCTTTCTGGAAACGGTTCTTCTGAGCTCCATTCCCGGGTCTAAACTTCTGAAACTTTTTGTTCTGACCTCCACCATTCTTTCCAAACTTTCCTCTGAACTTGAAACTTCCTTGCTCTTGCTCAGAGCTTTCAAACTTCCTCTTTCTTCCTTCATTTTCTCTTCGAGCAGCTTCCCGCTCACCTTCCACTATCATTGCCTTTTGAACCAAGGCAGCATAGCTCTTGATCTCCAATATTGCTATTTGACTCCTAATCCACGGCTTAAGTCCCTGCTGGAACCTCTTAGCCTTCTTTGCTTCAGTATTCACGTACTCTGGCACGAACCTTGCCAACTCCGAAAACTTCACCTCATATTCTGCTACCGACATTTCCTCCTGTCTAAGATCCAAAAATTTCATCTCCAACTGATCTTGCATATAACTTGGCAAATATTTTTCCAGAAACATCTCAGTAAACTTCTCCCAAGATAAGTCTTTGCCTTCCAACAACGCCTTAGAAGACTCCCACCAAAAACTTGCTTCATCCCTTAAATAATAACTTGCGTACTGAGCTTTCTTATCGTCCTTAACTTCGGATAGCTCAAAGGCTTTTTCCATCTCTCTCAACCACGACTGTGCTTTAATCGGATCTGGCAAACCTAAGAACTCTGGAGGATGAACAGATTGAAAGTTTTTGAAATTTCCAACTTTTGGGGCCACAGGTTGTTGCAAAAGCTGAGCAAGTTTGCTCATCAAAGTGGTTTCTGGGTTTATTTCTGGGTCTTGGGTGGGAATTTCTTCTTCTTGGTGATATGGTGAGTTGGCCATTTCTTACAAACCTGATTGAGCAATTACTTAGCAATACGATAGCATGGCATATATAACAACAATTTTTATGAAATCTCTTTTGTGGGTTTTAAGTTTTACCCAATTTGCACATGCAATCCTATTACTACATAATTCTCATATCAGTGTTGTTTTATCATGGCACAGAATAGGGTTTTACGATCTTTAGACATGGTTGTATGAAAACATAGCTGTATTTAAAACATGGCATTGAGAACAGTTTATAAGATAAACAAGGTGCACAAAGGAAAGCAAGATAATAGATTTATTTAAATCAAGGGTTACATAGGAAATGTTCTGGATTTTAAGGTTCTGAAACAAGGTACAATAAATAGCAGGGTTAAACAGAGGAAAAACTGGAAAACATCCCCCCTATCTACCCCTAACTTCCAACTACTACTACTACACTGGTCTGAGATACAACAAGGAAAATGAAAAAGGGATCCCGGCATCTGACCGAGTATCCCAAAGCCTACCGACGCTGAAAACAACAACAATCTACGGGCTCAACCAACAGTCCCGTCTAATCATCTAGGATCTCTCTCAACACAACCAACATCCAGCGAATGATCTTATACAGCCTCCGGGCCTCAGCATCAACATCATTAGTGGATGGTCCCTCATCCAATCTCCTCCTGGCAACCTGCTCCACCATCTTCACTCGAACTCGCCACTCATCATCCATAACAGAAGCACACTGCCTAGACTCCCTGGCTAGTCTATCCACCAAAGCTCCTAACTCAGGAATGCGGGAGTACACAAAGTCTCGGTCCTGGGCTAACTTGCCACCAATACTGACAGGAACAGTCTTAGGCATCTCCGACTCTGGCTCAGGGGCAGGGGTCTCTGAATCAAGCCTTAAGGGTGAAATCTGCATGGGGATCTCACTACTCTCAGAAGGGTCCTCCTCTGGGTCTGAACTAACATATACAGGCTCCTCTGGAGAGGGTGGAATAGGGTCCACAGGGGTACCAGTCAAGCTAATCTCTGAGTCTGAATCACTACCACTACTAGGATCCTGAGAGAAAACATAAAACAGCAACCAAGAAATAATGTTAGGGTCAAATAAAGCTTCCAGCTAACTCACACCCTAACTCTAGTTTCTGCTTTACCAATCAAACACTTTCCTTAGACTATACCTAATAGTCTAACTCAACTCTACATGAGTCGAACTCTCTCGCGATATAGATATATTCCCAAAATACCCCTTTTTAAAACCTAACTTGTCTCAGGGACTAGATCCTGTAGCTCTGATACCAACTTGTGACGACCTCAATCTCGGGGTTAGGAAATGAGGACTCACACACCTCTAATCTACTAATTAAATATGCATAAACCCCGATTAACTACTAACAGGATCAACATGATAAAGTATGAGACAAGATTACAACTACCAATCACAGAATATAACTTACAAACCCCAAAATATTATTAAATAATCAGTATCGATTCCAGCTGGGAACCGACAGATAACCCATTGTATCTTTAAACACCTCTTACTAGGCGCGAGCTCACTCATAACCTGTACTACCTGCTCTGGCAACTGGAAGCCCTCAACGCGGTAGGGACCACCAGGTACGCTCTTACGAGCAGTGCGCCTAAGCCTGGCCATCTTCTTGCTTAACTGCCATGGTTAGATTAAGACAAAACAATGAGTATAAAACTCAGCAAGTAACTAAATAGCAGTTCTACAATAACAATTCTCAATATGCTTTGAACAAACTAGGGCATTCTATTTTAGCTAATCTAGGTGGCAGATTTCCGTATATTCATTTTTGTTTTCTTTGAGATAAGGAAAGGTATCCGGAGAATAGTTGGGATTTCAAGAAACAAGGCTCGAAACAGGATGAAAGCCGACATTCAACACAAATCATTATAGGATCAAAATAGATCTTTTGGTAGAGGAAAGCAACAGTATTTCAAGATATAGAATCATTCATATGATCAACAATTTCAGGAATCAGGGTTCTGAGCTTTAAGCTCCACAATAACATAATCAACTCTTTTTAAAACAGTATAAACCATTTTCATTTCCAAAAAAATCAAGTTACTGAATAAAAGTTTCAGTTCCTTTTCTTAAATAATCATTTAGAACCCTTGATTGGATCACTTATCTTTCCATTTCATTATATACGGGTGATCAGCCCGTATCGACCTCCATTCCGGTCTTTAAGGTACCATTCAGCATAATTTCAGCCTTAAATTGGACTAGTCCCACTAGCCTCTTACCATGACGGGACTAGTCCCACTAGCCTCTTACGTCTCAATCCAATCCATCAGGAATTCATTTGGAAAACCTTGAGTTGGAAAACAATAGGTTTTCTAAAATTCATTTTATCATTACCAAGCCTTTGAAATCATTCGGACTCTTTCAAGTCGAAACTCATTCTTAATTCAGATTTTAAAGAAACAAAGTTCAGGGAGTGAATCAAAGATACGCAAGGAACAATTCTCAAGGATTCTGCATCAAAGATAATAAGGTACTAAATTTTAAGGATCAGTAATAACTTAGGGATCATTAGGGCGATCAAGAGAAACAGGGTATCATTAACAGAGTTATCCAAGATAATTTTAAGGTTCAATATGATCATGGCATTATAGGAAACTTAAACAGAAAGGCAGATTATCAACGGGTGAAATCAATATGATTATCAATAACAGGTTATCAAGAACAAAGGGTACTTCAAATCAATATCAGGGTTTCATAAAGCAAGGGTTTCATACTTTAACAGTTCAATACTCTACATGGTATGAACAACATTTCCTTTACAATCATTTATACAAGTAATCAGAGTTACTTGCCTGAAATTGCTTTCCTGAGGGTTGAACTACTGCCACCTAGTATACTTTTCCCTTTCCTAGCCCGAATGCCCTCACGCTCCGAATCTACAATAAAACCAGAAATCTTAATTAGATTCCCAACTCTCGTTCCCGGAATGATCACTCTATACGATAACTCGATTATATTCTTGACTCGAACTATACGAGTATAGCTTATACAAATAAGCACACAGCACATAGCACATAACACAATTCTTTCTCATAGTTTTCATATCCTTATATACCTAGCAATCAAAGCGTACTCGCTTGACCTAGGCTATTTCTCAAATCAAACTAACACGACTCTTTTACGAGTACTAGACACATTCACAACCAAACATTTACGTGCATACTATCACTAATATCAATCGACTTAATTCCCTTTTCTTTTATTCCTTAATTCGAATCAAAACAACAATCCAATCAAGCAAAATCAAAGATTTTCACATATAACACTCAATCATTCTTTCAATTACCAAAATCAAGTTTTGACCTTTATTTCTTATGGCCTATTCGGCCTTAACACTTATCACAATCAAGAATCAAACATGCAAAAATAGATTTTGACATGCAAGGTTATATACCACATTTCTTTCTTGTTTTAATCCCCTATTAAATCATTCCATTCATTAAGTCACCAAACCATGCACTACTTAGTGATTTCAACTTAATCAATCCATCAAATCAACATGCATACACTTAATCTCCAAGTTATCCCCTTTTTATCTTATTTTCATTCGGCAAGAATATAATTTTCAACTCAAAGACTAATTACTAGCATGCACTCATTGATCTCCTTTAAAACTATCATGCAATTGCTTTTAAATCATATAAACTTAGTGTTTACCAAGATTATCTCACCAAATTCAATTTCCTTTCTTATTAACTCAAAAATTCGAACCTAAACTTAGCATGCAACAATAATTCATTCCTTATTAGTCTAATCACCATCCATCATTACTTTAATCAAGTCTACTCACAACAAACCACTTTAAAGATTCAACCCATTCGGGTTTATCAAGAAAACACACATACAAAGATCAATCTTGACATGCAAAGTCCTATATCACATCTTTAACTTGTTTTAAGCCTTAACTTAGTCATTTAACTCATTTTCATCAAGATTTTTGAAGCACAAAGCCAAACATTACCTAATGACTCAAACCTTAATCAAATTATTCAATGCATGCATTCACTTAATCACAAATCAATCTCTTTTAAACCCATTTCCCATTCGGCAAACATTTAAAATTCACAATCCAAGAACCAAACATTGACATGCATCACTAACTCCTCTTTTAAATCAACCTGCAACTCTATTTCCTACTAATTAAGCTTAGTTCATACCAAGATCAAGTCACAAAATTCAATTCCCCTTTTTATTAGCATAAAGCCGAAGCAAAAACTCACATGCAAATCATAAATTTTGATTTTCTAAGCAACAATCATATGCACACATTCATTTTACAATCAAGGAAATCATTTTACCAAGCACCCACTCGATTTTTATCAAAGAAGCCAAAACCCCTTTTTTTTCAAATTTTCAAGAAATCATAACATGCAACATTAAAATCTAACAATCACATCATGGAAAACCCACCGGCTCTCCTTTGGATCATGGCCGGTGGTGGTCGAACTTGAGAGAGTCCATGACGGATCTCCTCTCGAGTTTATGACCTCCACAACCTCTTAAAATCACTCTTATAGTTATGCTTCAAGAAATTGTTTTTCTTAAACACAACCATAGTGATCACTTCAACAAAACCTTGCAAATACTTACATGCAAATAGGAATCAAGAAGTATACCGAAAATAAAGGCTAAAGGTAGCAATATCTTTGAGTTTGAGTAAGATTTGGGGGTTGCATGCAAGTGAGAGAGATGAGAGATGAGAGGGCCGAGAGGGAGTGAAAGAGAGAGAGTGTGTTCGGGAGAGAGACGAGAGAAAAGAAAGAGAGAAGAGAGAAAAGAGAGAATGAGTGCACAAAAGAAAGAAAAGAAAAAAAAGTGGGTTATATATAGCACTTAGAAACAAGGGCAATCTAGTAATTTACCAACTTCCTTTTACTCACTCATCCCTTTTCTTTTTACTTAAATGCGATAAAATTCAAATACAAAATATATCTCTCTCGTAAAGTCGAGAATTATTGAAAATGACATTTTTAACGCGTAGGTCTCGAAATTAGCTTTTTATCCATTACTCATAATAAGAATTTGAGCGAGCGGTTAATTTTATATGAATTTCGCAAACTCGCTTTAATAAATACCTTTTCCACATAAAATCAATTTAAAAATGCAAAGACCCACAATTAAATTCACTTATCATTTTTAAAAAGTCTCTAAGACCTCTACGAAGATAACAGAACAAATCCCATGTTTTTTATCCATCTCAGATGATTTTATAAAAATGCACGAAGGTTAAATAAACCCTTATGTAAATCACATAATTCCTTTAAAATTCACAGAAATTAACACAGAACATATAATCATGCACACAGTCAAGCAATCACACGCATATAGTCACATAACGACTCAGGTCTGATCATATAATCTATCCCTCTTTAATCCTTATTCCCTTTTTACGCGTACCGGGTCACGTTCAGCCTGACGGCCCGACGCTCAGCATTTCGAATACGCTTCTCATTACCTTTGCCAATCAACACGTCTCTTAAGACGAAATACTTCATTCATTTACTTCACATATAATTCACATTTTATATTATTTAATTTCCATATTAGGACGGGTTCCGTTCTACCTGACGGCCCGAAACCACAGCTTGACTTCTAAGCTGACTCTTTAAATTAGAACGTTTTTATCCACGCTCCTTAACTCTAGTATACAGATAAGACAAATAATCACCACTTAATCACATAATCTCATCACATAACACATACTTTACTTTCTTAATTATGACACAAAATTCTCGGTCGTTACAGCACTCCCACATCGGAGTGTGCCATTCTGATCTTTTATTCTAACACTGCCGTCGTCCACACCTGCACACTTTTCTCACAACTTTTCTCCCGAGCATGGGCCACACATCTATACTATACTATTATAAGTGAAACATGTTTTCATTTTGTCAATTGGTTAACAATTTCCTAAATTGTAGATAGATAAACTGGAGCTTCAGAATTTAATTCTATAATCTCAGAACCTGTGGAGTATTGTGGTGACTCTGCAGTGGATAGATCTTTATGAATGGACTGTTGTGCTACTACATCTTCAACAACAACATGGAGAATTTCATGTGATGAAATAGTAGAGTGAATGGACTATTTTTCAATTAAAGCAGGGATTTCTACAGGTGGTGGAATAGTAGATTGAATGGACTGCAAGAAAGTTTTAGTACTTAGACCTGCAGAGAGATTATCAGCACTTGGTCCGAGGGTCAACAAATGTTGTTCGGTAGCTGTTTCTTGTGTACTATGTGCACCTGTAAAATATAACAAGTAACACTTAATCTCTATATTCTTTTAAAGTAGTCTCACTACTCCTCACACCACACAGCTCATAACTTTCAATAGTTAGAGTTTTCTCACAAGGATTACTAAATCCCGACTCTCATCTACCTCTCCTTTTGCCAGGAATGATCCTGCCTCTCTTTAATTCTGTTTTTTCTAAATATTTTCACACAAATCACAAAAAATCTCAGATAGTTTATCCTACATAAATAAGAGGTGGCTAAAGAAGGGTGATTTGTGATCATACAACTAGAGGTAGTCCTTAAATAAGGTATGGAAATAATCATACCAGCAGGATTTATAACATGCATAATAACTGTTGATAAAGTGAAATCAGTATTTATATCTTATGAACCCGAAGATTCAGCTTCCTTGCAGACATTTAGTGGAGGAACTGATAAGATATCAGCAGATTGTCGAGATGAGTGAATTCTGCCTTCAGCATCTATGACTGGAGTAACTGCAACAGGAGTGAAGCCTTCATTGCAACTTTGATGCAATGGTTCTTGAGTAGCTGGAGAATCAGAAGTTGCTGGATGAGTTTGACAACCAGGTTCTTGTGCTCTTCTCCAAAATTTCAGTGTTAGACTCCTTAGCAGGCTCTTCTTGAAAAACAGTTGTCTAACTGAATCTTACAGGATTAAATTATCTATAGAAGTCCTTGACCTTAGAGACTTCTGCGTGAATTGTGGCAGTTTTTTCATCATACCATTGTTAAATGGACTTTACATTTAGAGGCTCTTGTTCTTCAACATCTGTTGCACCACTTTGTGGTGCAGGTTCTTGTGGGATTGGATCAAGAGATGTAGCTGTTGTACCCTCTTTGAGATACAGGTTCGTGTGTGCTTCATCCAGGGAAAAGACATTTCCCTTGTAGCCTCTTGACACTCTCTTCAACTTGTTCATGAGAGATTTCTCTTGCTCTCTTGCTGTATTGCTTCACCGGAGAATCAGACAGAATTACAAGTGTATCAGCAGTTGTCTGGAATTAAGAATTTGGAGTAGATGCACTTTACGTCTCCTCAGCAAGTTCCCGCTTGATCTTGAGCAAGTTCTGATTATAATAAGCGTTGACCAGTCTTCTTTTCTTTGGCCTTGGACTTGTACCAGCATCAAGATTTCTAGTACTTTGAACAACATCAGTAGTTGCGCCCTCTTCAGTTGGTAGTACAACTTGTCTTGGAGAAGAACCAGATAAAATGTTTGGAAATCTAGAAGATAAAGAAGCATTGTCCTCATCTGAATCTGATTCTAATCCAGCAAGTACAAATTTCCTCTTGACAGGTTCTGAAGGTTTAGAAAAATGAGGAACTTGTTTTGCTTCAGGTTTTGACTTAGCTACATCAGGATTTGTATCCCTCTTAGCCAATTCTTTCTTTTTTTACAACAGGTGTATTTTGGGAGACACCTGAGGTGGCTTCTGTTTGTGTTTGTTGTGGTGGTTGCGTTTGTGTTTGGGTTTGTGTTTGGGATTGTGTGTGGGTTGTTGTGCTGGGGTAAGCTACAGGGGGGTTCCCAATGGTAATTTCCTGCAACTTAGAACTCTGTCTGGTTAGGCAAACCTTATGTCTCAGGGAGCCTTGCAATGACCAAGTTCCTAGCAACCAATGACAACCTCAAGGGAGCTAAATTCAACCGCTTTTAATCTTGTGAAATTAAGTCAGAAAATACCTTTTTGTCAATTTAAATACTGACACTATTTGATTAGAAGGGATAGGGGTATCAAGGAAACAAACATTGAAAATCAACTGACATAATCTAGCATAAATATACTATATTCCTATCAGCATTTATTCTATCACCTATAAAAGATAAGACTACTCTACCATAATCATAATTTGAACCATGAATTAGTGAGTACTCTATTCGTCGTGTCATGATGGGCAGGGCATCAAAATTAGAAGATTTGTTGTTGAAGGCCTTTGTGATGCAATCAAAGAAGAAATTTCATTCCTTCCTGAGCCCATTCCTTTCCAATTGACCAAGGTTCTTCAGATCCTTGTCGTAGCCGGTATCAGTAAAGAATCTCCTCATTTCAGTATCTCTCATGTATCCAGTGTAGGAGGTATGAGTAGACAACTATAATGTATCCCTTACAGTTTGAGGAGTTAAGATCCTTGTTTTATTATCAAATTCAAACACAAGGTTTGGAGACCCATTAACTCCTCCATCATCATAGAATTAGCCCTCTAGATACCCAACACCTGGTCACCAGAGATTATTGGTGGAGCTGTGAGAGCAAACCCAATCTCACTAGATCTAAGAAAGTCCTGAAAAATATGAAAATCAACATTCACACTGTTGTTATTCAGAATAGCAGCATAGTTGTTAGTCACAAACTTTGTACCACCATAATCAAATGGTTTAGAAGCAACATGTGAAGTCATGGTTAATTTGCAAGAAATTTTTTTGAACATAATTTAGGGTTTCAGATTTTACGGGTGAGAGAAGGTAAAGTAGCAGAGAGAAAGGTAATAGATATAAGTAAACCATATCCTCACGCCATCGTGTAAATAATTGTAATCATGGAAAAATGACCTACTCGCAAATAACTTCAAACCTGTAATTAAAATACTGATTAAAACAATATTTGAATAAATTCAACAATTATCATCAGAATGTAATAATCAATCAGAGTCTGACCATTATCAGTATTTAATCAACAACTATCAGGATTATCAGTCAACACTAGTTTGACCAATATCAGAATTTAACAACTACTGTCAGGATCTATCAGTTAAAACAAGTTTGACCAACATCAGAGCTTATACACATAATTAGAATTTAACATGCAGCTACTAGCTAGGATTAATAAGAATTAATTGCATGCTTTCATGGCATCAAAATTTAACACAATAATCAGTATTTAGAAAGTACCGATACATAATAATAAGATACCATACTCTAACTATCAGTAGTTATTCCTTAATTTATTAGAGTTTGAGAAATGTCCTGATATCATTCCCAATTCGTTCACCAATCTTGTGAAAGTAGCTTCAGAGAGAGGCTTGGTGAATATATCTGCTAATTACTGATCTGTTAGAACAAAGACCAATTTCATTGTACCTTCTTCCACATGTTCCCTTATGAAATGGTACCTAATGCTGATGTGTTTAGTCATCGAATATTGTATTGGATTTTCTGTCATTGCAATAATACTTTGATTATCACAATATATAGGAATAGCAGAATAGTTTAACCCATAATCCAGTAACTGATTCTTCATCCATAGAATTTGAGCACAACAACATCCTACAACAATATATTCAGCTTCTACAGTTGATGTGGAAATGGCCTTTTGTTTCTAGCTAAACCAAGAAACCAATCTGCCACCAAGAAATTGGCAGCTACAAGAAGTGCTTTTCCAGTCTATTTTGCATCCGGCAAAATCAGCATATGAATATCCAATTAGCTTAAAATCTGAATCTCTAGGATACCATAATCCAAGATTCATGGTGCCTTTGAGATATTAAAAATTCTTTTCACAGCTAATAGATGAGGTTCCCTTGGATCAGGTTGGAACCTTGCACAGAGACAAGTAACATACATGATATCAGGTTTACTAGCAGTCAAATATCAGAGTGAGTCAATCATACCTCTGTAGTTAGTTATATCTATTGATGAACCATTATTTAAATTTAACTTGGTTCCAATGACCATGGGAGTTAATGCAGTTGAACTGTCTTACATTCCAAATCTTTTGAGCAAATTCTTGGTGTATTTGGATTGATTTATGAAGATCCCTTCATCAGTCTGTTTTACTTGTAACCCCATAAATAACTCAATTCTCCCATCATACTCATTTGATATCTAGACTGCATTAGCTTTGCAAATCTCTCACAAAGTTTATCATTAGTAGAACCAAAATGATACCATCAACATATATCTGTACTAATAACAAGTCATGACCATGGTGTTTATAAAAGAGAGTTTTGTCAATTGTACCTCTTGTGAAACCACTTTCTAACATAAATAGAGCAAGTGTTTCATATCAGGCCCTTGGAGCTTGTTTTAGTCCATAAAGTGCTTTATCCAGTAAGTAGACATAATTTAGATATTTTGGTTCAATGAACCCTGGAGACTTTTCAACATAAACTTCCTATTCGAGTTCTTCATTTAGAACTGCACTCTTTACATCCATTTGGAACACTTTAAACTTCTTGTGAGCAGCATAGGCTAGAAAGATTCTAATTGCCTCAAGCCTTGCAACTGGAGCAAAAGTCTCATCATAATCAATGCCTTCTTGCTGTGAAATAGCCCTTTGCAACCAGTCTTGCTTTATTTCTTATAATAATGCCTCACTATTAGTTTTGTTTTTGAACTATCGCTTTGTACCAATAACTGATTTGTTCTTAGGTCTTGGCACAATAGTCCAAACTTTATTCCTTTCTAATTCATTAAGCTCCTCTTGCATTGTTGTTATCTAGTCATAATCTCAAAAAGCTTCTTCCACATTCTTGGGTACAGTTTGAGATAAAAACGAATGGTAGAGACATTCATTTTGAGTGGCTTTCTTGGTTCTTACACCACTATCAGGATTTCCAATGATTAAGTCAGGTGTGTGTGACTTCGACCATTTTCTTGCATATGAAAGTTGACTTCTTGAAGAAGAAACTCCCCTTGATCCATGAACTCTCTATTATTTCTTTAACTTGTACCACTATCATGTCCTGATGCTTCCCCTGAATCAGTGTTCCCATTACTATCAATATTTGACTCATCAGGATTTGAGGAATGATAATTATATGACTTATTTATTGATGTTCCTTGAGTTGAATCACTTGTAGAAGACTTTGGATTTGAATCAAGTTGCTTCCCCTCAACATATGCTTCAGTATTTGACGAATTTCCACTGTCATGTGGATCATCAGAGCTTGGAGTGATTTCAGGATTTACTGTATTAGGATCTGTTAGTGAATCAGGATTTAACTGTTCAGCATATGGTACTTCATTTTCAAATCTCAACTTGTCATGGTCATCTGCATCTTCTAGACCTATAATCTTCTTGTCATCAAAAGATACACGTATAGATTTCATGACTGTCTTTGTTCTCAGGTTATAAACTCTGAAGGCTTTTATAAACAATGGATATCTAACAAAAATGTCTTCATCAGCTTTTAGATCAAATTTGGTTAGCTGTTCTGGATGAGTTTTGAGAACAAAACACTTGCAACCAAAAATATGAAAGTACTTCAAATTTGGCTTCTTTCCTTTCACCATCTCAAATGGTGTTTTCCCATGCCTGTTGATCAAGGTTGCATTTTGTGTGAAGCAAGCAGTTTACACAGCCTCATCCCAGAAGTAGGTAGGCAGTCTTGCTTCCTCTAGCATGGTTCTTGCAGCTTCTATGAAAGTTCTATTCTTTCTTTCAACAACTCCATTTTGTTGAGGAGTTCCAGGAGCAGAAAATTCTTGTTTTATCCCCTTGAATTTGTAGAACTCTTCCATAGAACTATTATTGAATTCAGTTTTATTATCACTTCTGATTATCTTCACTTTGTATGTTGATCCATTTTCCAGCTCTCTCACATGATCAAGAAGAATGGACGAAGATTCATCTTTGGTGTGCAGAAAGTACACTGTTAGTCGCTAAAACACGCGCTAAAATTATACGCAAGTATATGCGTTCGTAAGTAGTATAAGATATACATAAGATTCGATCCCACATAGACTGTATTGGTTAACTAATCACTCATGCACTTAAGCAACAATGTATGGTTATTATTCAATGCTAAGACGATAACAATTTGAGATTGTTTATAACTAAGAATTAAACTAATTATTATAACTACGAGAATAAGATAGACTGAGTTAATATATATGACAAACATGGGATTCTGACTTCATTAAGTACTTCATTCAATAGCCTTATTGTTCTTAACCTTAGCATGCAATGGTGATGACACTAATCAGACAACACGAAACTGATAAACACCAACTTTTATTGCACGAGTACCATTCTATCAGACATCCATAAAAGAGATAGAAGCTGAATATGCACCAATAATATTGAGACCATATATGTCTATATAATTTGACAACATAACGGTTTAAGACAAGTTATCTATCTTGATTACATAGGGCAAGTAAGATGGTTAAAATTACCTACGAATCATGCATAACAATACATGAACCTATGCTAGCATGTCAAGTTCTAAATCCTTAAATTCACTTTCACTTCATTAAGAATTAATACACTATCTTATAAGTTCGCGACGCTCACAAGACGAATACGCACAATTATAACTAGGATATCATACAATCACCATACACTAAGGCATCGAAACACTTTAACTAAAAAAATCCATAAATAAATCCGCTAGAATCCCACGATAACGATTAGCCCATAATCGAACTCATCGCCAACGTGGATTCCAATGAAAACATGATATGGCAAACGTAGTCTTTATACGAATAAATAAACCAAAATACAAGCAAGAGTAAAGGTTCAGCAAAACAAGAAACAAGCATCCAAATTACAACTTAAAACAAAGATTCACTAGAATAAACTAGATCGTCTTCGCCCTTGTTGAATTATGCCCAAAAGGTCTCTTGCCGTCTTCTCCTTGCTTGATTGTCTCTGAAAAATTACCTAAGTTATGTTTATATAGCAGTCCATGCATCCCAGGAGTCCAGTAAATCGAATTGTAGTTGAATCAGGATTTTAATATCCCGACCCAGAGCGCTGACTTTCTGTTCTCCCAGCGCGGCCGCACGCAACACCAGCGCGGGCGCGCCTGCCTTCTGCCAAAAATTCTTTTTTTCTTCTTCTTTATTCCTTGCAGCTACGAGCCATTCTTTCAAGCTTTTATTCCAGCACTTCCTAAACACCATATTAGCATCAAAACAATGCTAATTCACCTGATTCACGAAATAAAGCCTGATATGCAAAAACACTTGAAAACACGTTAAAACAAAAATAACTTTAGTACAAGTACACCAACTCAAAGCTTATTAGAGCATAAATAAGTGTCATAAATGCCACTTAACACAACCCCAAACTTGAATCGATGCTTGTCCTCAAATATAAATAGACTCAAAGAACAAGAAATAAAAATGTATGAATGCAACTATATGAATGCAATGATCCCCAAAGAATAACCAAACCAATCAACCAGCAACACCTCAGCAAATGCAATTATTCGCATAAAGATCCATCAAATCTCACAAATCAATCTACACACCAAAGACGTGCGTGCGTGCAAATGCTTACATATATAGTATTGCAACTAGATCGACAATCATAACTCACTACTTATCAAAACAATTGCAAGTTTATAAATAGAATAAAAGCTAGACTCAAAATAACTTATAACACTTCAATTCTTATATTGGAGTTAACATGGATTCATGCTTTTATTCACAACAAAACAACATAAATATGCTTATTTGATCGTGCAGTGAGTGAGGTCCACAAAAGACTTATACAATAGCACCCATGTAGCGAGCGTTAGGTTAGCGGATCCCAGACTATAGAAGCCTTAGGTCACTAAGCAAAAAGTCCTCTAAGAACTTAATAACTCGAGTACTAAAGAGCCTACTCGTGATCAATTATACATAACACTTATTTTTTTTTTCCCTTTTTTTTTCTTTTCTACATTTTTTTTCTTTTTTTTCAACAATTTCTGAATGAGTGTGTTTCGCTCCATCTCATTCAATCCTAGACTACTCATAAAAATATGAGTCGGCTACTAGCCATTTGACACCTAGCCACACAACTAGCAATGAAATCCGATTTTTCCAATTTTTAAATATCCATGTTTTTATTATTAAGAGCATATCCTAGATTCTAAATATAAACAAGCGATTAAACCTCGACAATCAAACAAATCATGACTATGATCTAGCACTCTAGCAACCTATAAGACTTAGTAAAATAAAATTATCTCTAGCATGCAAATCAATCCAATAAGACTCAACATCACTAAATACAACATCGCTACACTAGCATCAATTTCACCAATTAATCGGAAAAATTATCTAAGGGAATCATGATATAATGCAAATGCATGAAACTACATGAACAAACTATTATCATAAAAACTACCAAATTAAAAAAAACTACATGGCAAAATATATGCAACTATATGAAATAAAACTATCATGAACATGCAAACTATATGAGACTCACACAAACTATATTCCTTCAATTACTACCCCAAACTTAAAATATTCACTGTCCTCAGTGAAGGTAATAGTAAGGAATCAGACATACCTACTGTGAATCAGAATCCTCACCCTCAAGGGGTGAAGTGTCAGGCGTGTCCGGAGGTGGATACATGGAATCCTCACCAAAAACTGGCCACTGAATGTCAACTCCGGTGGCCCTAAATGCAGTCCCAAGTGCCAGGGTGAGATCGTGTGTAAACTGACTGTGGATGTCGTGCATCATATCCATCCTCCTCGCAAGACGCCTATACTACGTCGAACTCAAACCAGCTCCCATCTCTGCTCCTGCTACCTCCTGCTGTTGCTGTGATCCTGACGGTCCAACCTCCTCTCCATACTGAGCTCTCGAAGCTGCTCTACGGGCATGCTGAGAACCTCCTGCTGTAGCTGCTTCCATAGGCACACCACCTGGAAAATGATCATATGAGTAACCAAGCCCCTTAGGATTGGGCTTCCCTCCATACCACTCAACCATGTTGTGCAGTGTAGAACTGTCAATAGGAGCACGTGGAATCTGAAGCTGCTCATATGCGGGCCAATGAACATCAACTGCCACGCACAACTTTGTCACAATGGATGTATAAGGAATAACCCCAGTAGTACCTCCCCTCAAAAACCTCAGGATCCCCTGATATATCACCATCCCCAAATCAATGTAATCACCCTGCAGAATACCCCAAAGCAGATGAGCACGCTCCACCGTAATCTCATGCACATGCGAAGATGGCATGATGTTAGCACAAATAAATGAGTTCCAAGCTCGTGCATACTTGTTCATGCATGAAGCAGGGAACGTGGAGTAATCAGTAGTGCCCCTCTTGAACTTCCAATGAGTCTCAGGCATACAGAGAGTAGCAACGATGAGATCCAAATTGAAGTCCTCAGGAGTCTTATTGTTCCAAGTATCTTGGCCCACCTTCCTCGCAGGCTGCTCAATCACCATCCTGATAGCCTTGACACTGTACTCAATAGTCCTCCCTCTCACCACCGTGAAACCATTCTTCTCCGCCTTAGCATTGGCGTAGAACTCCCGCACAACACTCATGGGTACAACAGCGGGAGTCTAACAAAAAGGAACCCAACCCATCTCCAAAATTTTCTCCAACAACTTACCATCATTTCCTGTTGGCAGATTTCCTCTCTCCTTAGCAATAGGCTTCGAGAGAAGCCTCGTGTACTCCTCCTCAGCCTCAGGAGTAGAGAACATGGCCTCACACCATTCACAGTAGAAGAATCGGTGGCGCTGCTTCCAACTTGAGTTCTCTGTCTTTTGGGTGCCATCGGGATTGAAAAAGAAAGAATAAAAGCTTAAGTGTTTAGAGAGAATTTGTGTTTGAGAGTTTGTGGATTAGTGGAGAAGTTGTATGCGAGTGTATGTATTTATAGGTGGAGGGGTGTGAATTTGATAAGGAATAGAAGTGGAAATTGATTATGGGAATAGTGGGAATAATGGAATTGATTAGGAGAGGGAATTATGGGAGGTGGAAGAGTAAAAATCGGGTTAGAATTGATTTTGGAATTAAATCCCGATTTTCTCTAATAAAACTGATGTTTTTATTTTTTTTCTGAACAGGGACCTAGTGCGGCCGCGCGCTAGGACAGTGCGGGCGCGCGGTAGGACATCGCGGGCGCGCTCTAACTCTGGAATACCGGCGCGGCTGCGCGCTAGGATAGCGCGGGTGCGCTTGGTTTCTGGAAAAATGCCGCGGCCACGCGCTTGACCTGCGCGGGCGTGCCCAACTTCTGTACTTGGCCCTGAATTTTTTCCTTTTTCTGATTTTTTTGTGTTTTTCTCTTTTCTTCTTGCCTCCTCTACCTACTAATATACAACATACTTGGGTTACCTCCCAAGAAGCGCTTCTTTTATGTCGCTAGCTCGATGTAGAATCTTGAGATCAAGTGGACAATAAAATGACACTAACCACCTCGCGAGTTGCCGTATCACCATAATAATGCTTCAACCTTTGACCATTTACCTGGAATGCTTGGCCCGGATCATTCTAAAAAATTTCCACCGCTCCATGTGGAAAAACAGTTTTGATTATGAAGGGCCCTGACCATCTTGACTTCAACTTTCCAGGAAAAAGACGGAGACGCGAGTTGAATATAAGAACTTGTTGCCCTGACACAAATTTCTTGAGCACTAGACCCCGATTGTGCCATCTCTTGACTTTCTCCTTATACATCTTGTTGTTTTCATAAGCTTGAAGTCAGAACTCGTCAAGTTCATTCAATTGAAGCATCCTCTTCTTTCCAGCCGCATCCAAGTCCGAATTCAATCTCTTCAAAGCCCAATATGCTTTATGCTCGAGCTCCACAGGAAAATGATACCCCTTACCATACACCAACTGAAATGGCGACATTCCCAATGAAGTCTTATATGTTGTTCTATATGCTCAAACAGCTTCATCAAGCTTCAAAGACCAATTATTCCTTGATAGACATACCACTTTCTCCAAAATGCGCTTGATCTCCCTATTAGATACCTCAGCTTGACCATTTGTCTGAGGATGATAAGCCGTAACAATGCGATGATTCACATTATACCTTTTTATCATGGCAGTGAACTTGCGGTTGCAAAAATACTACCCCTCATCACTGATTATGACTCTTGGAGTCCCAAACCTTGTGAATATCTGCTTGTGAAGAAAGTTAAGCATAACTTTCGCATCATTCGTTAGTAACGCCTTAACTTCAACCCATTTTGACACGTAATCAACCACCAACATGATATACTGATTGTTGCAAGATGAGACAAATGGCGCCATAAAGTCAATTTCCCAAACATCGAAGACCTCAACCTCGAGAAGCACATTAAGAGGCATCTCATCCTTCTTAGACATATTACCCACCCGTTGACATTGATCACATTTTAAAATGAACTGATGAGCATCTTTAAACACTGTTGGCCAAAAGAACCCTGCTTGAAGAACACGAGTTGCTGTATTTTCTCCACCATAATGTCCTCCATAAGCCGTTGAGTGGCAATCTCACAAGATCCCCCCCGTTTCGCTGTAAGGAATATATCTCCTGATGATTTGGTCAGCTCCTTGGCAAAAAAGAAACGGCTCATCCCACATATACCACTTCATAAAGAAACTTCTTCCTTTGAACATAAGATAAGTCGGGAGGCATGATATTACTCACAAGGTAGTTCATAATGTCTGCAAACCACGGCTCATCTTCTTGCACTCCAAACAGCTGCTCATCAGGAAAAGACTCATTTATCAAGGTCTTATCCAATGAAGTAGCATTAGGATTCTCTAAACGTGAGAGATGATCAGCAACTTGATTTTCAGTTCCTGTTCTGTCCTTGATCTCTAGTTCAAATTCTTGGAGCAAAAGAACCCATCGAATCAATCTAGGCTTCGAGTCCTTATTTGAGACGAGATATTGAATTGCAGCATGATCAGTAAAAACTGTCACCTTGGTCCCAAGTAGATAAGATCGAAATTTCTCAAAACCATAGAAAATAGCCAAAAGTTCTTTCTCCGTAGTAGTGTAATTTAGTTGAGCACCATTGAGGGTTTTACTAGCATAGTAGACCACATGAAATATGTTGTTCTTCCTCTGCCCAAGAACAGCTCCAACTGCATAATCACTTGCATC